>NW_009607585.1:50406-65314 GCF_000690535.1 Cariama cristata | reverse complement strand
AACCTTGTTTTCTTTCTAACAGCAGTTAAAGCAACCCCCCCCACACACCTGCTGTAGCTCGTGGCTTTTCCATGCTTGCGGAGGGACAGCAGGCAGGTTTTCAGGGTGCCTTGTTCGGTGACGACGTGTTAGAGTTGCTCTCTGGCTTTCGAGGCTATGTTCTGGTGTTAGAAAGAGGCACCAAGGTGCTGTGTAGAGCTCCACAGTTTTAAAGTGCCCGTGTTTTTTAAAGTGATCCGACTGGGAGGAAAAGTTGTATTTTTAAGCAGTCTTGCCAGATCTCCCTAAGCTACTTAATAGAAATAATTGTATTGGAAAGAAAGAAGTGGACAGATTAAAATTCTTGCTCAGTTTGGTTGGTGTTTGTAGTGTACATCTGGCAAAGCCATACGGGCTGTTAAGTCCGTGCACACAAGAGAGGTCGCATATTTTGGGCAGAGTGGTGAGATGTAGCCTCAGCGCTGAAAAGGGGCTGTACACCAGAGTGGTACTGAAAGGTAGCTTAAACTTGGCAGTTTGGAAAAGGGTTAGTCTTGCTTTTCTTTCTACTTTTAGATGAAGATGGGTACGTTCTTTAAAATAATTATTTTAAATTTATAATCTTATTGTTCTCCTTGATCATCTTAAAGGAGAAAGCAAGGAGGAACATGGAGGGTACCCTTTTTGAGTACCGTCATGCTGATGGTAAGATGACGATTTCAGACCCTCATCTCTCCCTGAGTGCTTTGAAGGATCTGGTTTTGGCTGTGTGTTATGCCTCAGTTGTGCCTGCTAACTTGGTGAAATCAAAACAAGGCAAACCAGGTTGTGAAATATTTTAAACGTTTGTCAGTAAGTCATATGTTCTTTAATGTAAGAGACCCTCTAACCGAGTGTTCTGGTCTGCCACTTTCTTATAGCACACTTTCCTTTCCCTGTCTGGAGTCCCGATCCTCTGCCCTTCTGAAGCAGTTGCTTAACTTAACAGAATCATCTGGTTGAAATGAGTAGGTCACTGAATACCAAGTTTGTTATTTACAAAAAAATTAATCCACACAATTTTGGGGGGTTCACACCCACATCAAATTTTTAAAATTGCTATGTATAAAACTCTGTGTGCTGGGGTATTCATCTCAAGAGCTGCAATTTCGCTCTGTAAAAGCTTTAGCAACTTATCATTTCTTTTTAAGCACATCCTTTAACCATTTCCTTGTTATGAATGAGAAGAACCTCAGCTGTTTTATGTATTTACCTGTATTACTGCAGGACTGAGGAAGCTTAGACCTGTGCAGCTGGGAGCAGAGTCCCCCTGGAGCCCAAGGTCCAGTGTAGCAGATGAAGCTTCTGCTGTAGTGTGACCCTCCTAAAGTGGGGAGAGCTGTTGTACTTCAGTTGTTCACAGCTTCTGGGTGTCACTTGAAGTGGTCAGTAGATGTTGTAGAGTACTGTTGGATCTGAAGAACTGACCAGAGAATTACTGAGTTGAAATTATTTCCTTCCTGGCATAACTGTTCTGTTGGAAACACAATTCAGCAGAGTATTCAGACCAGTGCAATATTAACATGATGCTGTAAATCAGTGTTTTGTATTCTCGAAGTACTGCAAGCTAAATAATTTTCTTTCCAAGTGGAAGGTTTCAGTGTTAAAATAACAGATAGGAAATGTGATGAAACCAGATTCTTGAGTATGCCAAGTAACTTGGATGTTGCCTGCTAAAATTAGTTTGGGTTGCATTTATTACTCTGGATTTACTACTTTGCAGCATAGTCAGATAAAGCATGGTATGTTCAATTTTTAACCGAGAATACTTAATAGGAACTACTAGATTACTGAAAAATAAAAATGTTGCATGGAAATCTCGGAATTCAGGTCAGTTTCTCACAATGAGTCAAGTTTAAGCTATGTATAGAATATGAAATTCTACCTACACAGACCGAGCTGTCATTTCTTTGAAAACTGACTTATTTGAAAACTTAATGCTCTACTTAAGTCTAAAATGCAAGGGGGTTTGGAGTGCCCTATCCGTTCCCCATGCTAGCAATTTAAGCAATGAATTTGAAAAGGATTGCTCTTAATAGTAGAGGAAGGAACAATGAGCTTAAGAAAACCTATGCATCTTTAATTTTCCGTCTGTCTGGTCTATGCGTATATTCTATGTGCATATTTATAAGTAAACTGGAGATACTGAGAATACTTAAATGAGAGGAAAAGGAAGAAGTGACACGTGAAGTCCAGGGCACGGCATAACCTTGATGTGAGAGGGGTCATTTGCAGGGCTGGGATTAATGGGTTCCTGCAAGCACTTGTTCAGTGGCGTGTAGCATCTGCTGAGGGTTTTGGGGAGGTCAAATTGCAGGGGAGCGTAGAGAAGGAAGGAAGAGCTTCCTAGCATTTGATTAGTGATGGGATCATATTATTTGGAACAGTGCAAGAAGAAAACTGACACAAATTCCTTAGTTTCTCGCCAGCCAGACTTCAACATCTTGCTTCTTAAGGTCATTCTACTGCTCTTTGGGAAAGCGCTGATAGTAGGAGCAGTGGGGAAATGCATTTGCTTGCCTTTCTGGAAGACCTGGAAACTTGTTAACTGAAAGCATGTTTGTATTTCTCTTCGGGTGGGTTTTGCTTCATTGTTGTTGCTATGATGTCAGGGTAACCTGGGCTACTGGAGTGGGCTGAGAGCTCTTACCGAAGTGTTTGTCCATGCACAGCCCTCTCCCCTTGGCACCTCTGAGTGTTTCGAAGGCAGGTCCGTAAGGAGGTCTGGTATGCCGATTATCACCTCCTTCCCACTAGTGGGTCCCTAGAACGAGATTTGTGCAAAATGATTATTTGTAGTGCCAGGTGTAGGTTAGATAAGAATTCATATTTCTTTTTTTGCCCTCTTTGAGAGGGAATATCGCATGGAAGAAATAATCTGACTAAAAAAACCTGAGTGTTCAAGTGTGCATCTCTGGTTCCAGAAATGCACACAGTGAAAACAGAGTTGAAGAAATGGTACCTACTTTGCAGGAACATGCAGGCTGCTTGCTTTGCTTGTTGGAAAGTTGATAGCTATGTTTTGTTTTGTTTTGTTTTTTATTTGCTGCCTGTTGTGTTGGGTTTTTTTATTTTTTGAGAAAATAAAAAGCATCAGAATTGTCCTTTGCTCTCGGTTGCAAAGCCTACCTGATCTGAAACACTGGGATTTGTAAGTAGGGGGGAGAGAAATCTGCTGCAATCCCAAAGGCATGTGAGCCCCCAACAAAATCGCGACACAAGCATTTATTTTTTGCCAGTACTGAACCAAAGGTGTCAGCCACAAAGAATACACAACAGTTTTACCAGACAAAGCCTGTCCGAGGCTTAGTGGGAGAGTTTCTGGCTAATGCTCCAGTTACCAGAGCGATTAGGTAGTTCTTAACTTTATTTAAACACATCGGTATGGCCCATGACACAATTGCATCCATGCTTGCCTTGGGATTTCACTGTTAATTTTTGCTGGCTTGAGCTTTCACTAGAAACAAAGTCCTGGTAGCCTCTGTTTGGCAGCTTGGCCACGCAGATCCCTCTCTGGCAGGTTTCTAGAACAGGTAAAGTTCATAGAAGGAAAGATATGGAAAGCTGTAAGTTTTATTGAAAATTTCTCAGGTTTCTCAGACAGGGATGCTGTCTGTTCCCTCTGCCTTTTGGGAGAAGGGATACCACTGTAGGTCCCTTGCAAACTGGGAGTTAAAAGGGCACCTGCAAAATTTTTTGCCCCTCTCCTTAGCTTCTATTTTAGTGGGAAGCGCAGGTGGCAGCCCAGCGTATCCATTGGCACCCTCACCTTCATTTGGAAACGGTCTCTCTCGTGGTTCAGGAGGTCCAGTTGCTTCAGGACAGATCCAGATGTGCAGACGTGTTGCTCTGCAACCAAAGCGTCCTTAATACGTATACAGAAATGAGAGAGGTGCCCGGGAGTGTTAAAACAATCTTTGGGAAGTTTCCCAGCTCCATTAGATTTGATGACAGTGCCCTACTTAGCAAATCTTGCCTCAGCCTTAGTATTTCGGAGACTTAATAGCAGCTCCTTCATTCCCTTGGCAATACGGGAAGTTTTGGTTGTGCATTCTTATTACAAGGCCTAGATTACTATAATGTGTTTTTTAAAAAAAAACCAAACAACCCAAACCTCTTTTCAAAGCATTGGTCAAATGTGAAGTTCTGACATAATTAGGTAGTGCTTTTTCATTATAAGTCTAAATTAATCTTGTATAGAGAGGGAAATGTATTATTTGTGGTGCTGGTATATATTTCAGTCTGTGGGAAGTATAATATGCACTGTGAAGTTTGGAATTGGCTTATTGGATCTTGTTCGGTGAATTATTCTTAATCTTTATGTTTCATTGCATTCTCCTCCTCCGTTGTCCTTCTTTCCTCCCCAAAACTTTCCATTGATGGTGCTTAGAGCTCCGAGAATTCAGCACTGTGACTTTCATAATAACCAAAGTTTATTTTAAGAATAGCATGATGAAATGAGTAACTTTGCTGCTATTCTCTTGTCTTCGACATTGTACAAAACTGTCAAGGTCAATAATTTACATGTGGGCTCCCAGTGTGAGGGGCTGTTCTTAATTAGAACTTGTTTTATTACTGTGTGATCAGCTGAATTGTCTGGAAAATTCCTTAGACTGATTGTTTCAAAATCATCGTTTTCATACTCATTTGTAACCCGTAGTTTCCCCCTGCTTTTATTTTTCTTGCATAAATACCTTTTGATCTCTTGGCTCTTACATTTAATATTTCCTAATGGCTGGTGATACTAATTTAGCTAGTACTGTGTATTTTGTTCCCGTGTAAACTGTCCACGTGTTGACTCAGAACAGAAATTTTACAGCAGAGAGGAAAATATCTTGAAGTATTATTAGTGTTTTTTCCAGAGAAGCTAACAAAAACTATAGCCATGTGTACTATTTTGTTCACTAATTAAAGTGTGATGTAAAATATCTTCCACAGAGAATCTTAATGATATCCATGTATATCAGTCTAGATATGGATAGATAACGCTGATAGAGATCACTGATAGATATATGTATCTTAATGAGCTATATATCTTCCCTTGAAGAGGCAAATTGTATCTGCCATTCTGTTTACCTAGATCATATTTAACACAGTGACATTTTGAACAGTTACCTCTTTTATTAGTTGCCATACATGTAAAATGCAAAGCAAACAGATTTTTGCTTTAGACCTTCACATTTGATAAAGTAATTTCTTCCCGCAAGCAAATTCTCATAAATTGTAGGGCTCCGTTCACCGTGAAGAAATAAACATCTTCAATGAACAGTGTAATTGCATCCTTAGTTAATGACTTTTGAACAGAGATGTTGCGTAATGTAAGATGAAATGAAAACCTAGTGACTTTAAAAATGCCAGATGAAAACTAACCACATGCTGTTTTGTTGTATTATCTTAGATTTACACACAGTGCAAAGTTTTAGTGAAGGAATGTAAGAAATTCTTTCATTACTTTGCACAGATGGTTGTGGGAGCGGCAGTCTGGTTGTTTGTGCACGTAGATTGGGTTGGAGCGTGCTTGATTTCTTATGCTGTCTTTTACTCAGATTACAGATTTGTCGCTACCCAACTACCTGATGGCTTCTTCAGTTGGGCTGCTTCCTACTCAGCTCCTGAACTCATACTTGGGCACTACCTTGCGCACCATGGAGGATGTGATTGCAGAACAAAGTGTTAGTGGCTATTTTATATTCAGTTTACAGGTAAGTTAAAACAATTCATTTCATAGACCTTGGTAACAGCAATGTCAGTCTCTTTATGACTCCTTGGGTAAGCAATTACTCTTGGAAACAGTCATCTTCTCGTGTTTGAGTTTATTTCTATATCCCCCTGATTTCTTGCTCATCTACTGTACCAGTGGGATTCAAGACAGAATTTTTCTCCTGGAGACAGTAAACAAGTTTCCTTCCTGTAGCTTTGTCTTCAAGTCATTGAATCTTTGCTTTGGAAACTGCCCATAGGAATGTGTGTGAGACAGAGGGATGGAGTATTGCTGATTTGTCTTTCGGGTTGTACAGCCTCAAGTGTAAAAGAGGTGGGCTGCCGGGGGCTGGGGGGGATGCATGTCTCGGGGGTTAAGGGCTGCTCTCTGTTGGCATCACAGCTCCCTAGTCTGAGGCAGCCGACCTCTTACAGACTGAGTGCCAAGCAAGTATGGCATGTGGTATTGAAAAGTAGCAGGTTTTAAAAAATGTTTAATTTATGACTCTGTTGCTGGTATTTTCAGTAGATTGTGTAAAACTGAGCTGAAGTTTCTTTTTCACAGGCTTATTGACTGCTAGATACCAGAGAAATGGGTTTCCAGTGTACCATTTTCTTTTGATTTTGTTTTCTTCTGTTAGAAAAGTTTAATTTTCTCATACCTCACATGACATAAAGCAGAACTCACTCAGTGTTCTCTTTTTTTCTCTTTCTGCCACAGTTTTGTCAAGTTTTCTTTTCTTGCCCTCTGTGGTAATCTCCTGCTGGATTTTAGACTTGTCAAACCACCCCTACGCAAAAGCCCGTGTGCCAGCAGCTGTGAAGTAGTGTGCTTAGGGTGCACAGACCCAGCACCTGTGCGGTGTGCACTGTTAGCACTGAACACCCCTGATTTTGCATAGGTATTCAGGATGAGAAGTGCTGTAGAAATACCATTTTGCTAATGCCTAAACCAGAATATCCTAATTTTGCAAGTGAGGAAATTCATAAGAAGTATATAGTACCTTTACATGAGCTTAGCTGATGAAATAATTTGTCAGTAAATCTTGGGGGTAAGCCTTAAGCCTGAGACCATTATGAGCATAGAGGTCATGAGTATTTCAGAACTAGATTATGTATTAAAACCTCCCCTGACAGTGTCAGTATTTCAGGCTGTGTTTGACCAGCAGTTACCATGGTTTGCAGACTTTCAGTTGGTACTGCAGTCATTTATCTTCCTCAGTTTTTACAATCATAAAGCTGTTGTTTAACTGTGCTAAGATATAAAACTAAGTCTAGGACTATTTTAAACTTCCCCCCCCCAAACTTGTGTGCTCTTAAATTGAATTTATAATTTATAGACTTCATGGAACAGGGTTATGAGTTTTAAAAATGCCTGTGTAAATGTGGGGTAAATAGCCTCGATAGATCAAAGAGAAAATAAATGGTTACTTGATCAGCTTTCATTTTAGTCATGAAATGTTATTTCCAGCATAGTAGTTTTTAGTGGCCTTTCCCTTTTTTTCCTTTTTTTTTAAAATGACATCAAGGCTCCTTTGTAGATTATATGGCTTGTAACATAACTGTCGCTCATGTCAGCGCTAGCTGGAGAGGCTGAATGTTTGGGCAGGAGTGCTCTCCTCCGCGAGAGCAATCCTTGGGACCTGACTAAGTGAAGGGGAACGCTCCCCTCCATTAGCGGAGGAATTACATAGGTTCTCCAGCTTTCTATCAGGCATCTGCCTGGTGCTTTGCCTGGCTGGGCTTTGATGGGACTTGGATTTAGTATATATCTCTAAAAATCCTTCACGATTCATCGTTGTCTCTGTGTATATATATTTTTAAATTATTCATCTGGGGAACTAGGCTACTGGTAGTAATATTTCTAAAACCAGTCAAATTTAAATATTCAGGTAAGCTTATAGGAAAAATCCTATTCTAAATATTCAGAACTTGGTGTTCATAGTCTCTTTTTGACTTTTACATTGGCCAGCTTTTGAAATGTATAACTTGAATTAGTGAGGAACATCTTTTTCACCACAAGGATAGTCAAGCAGTGGAGCAGGTTGCCCAGAAAGGTGGTGAAATCTCTATCCTTGGGAGTTTTCAAGACCTGACTGGACAAAAGTCCTGAGCAACCTGGTCTGATGGTGCAGCCAGCCCTGCTCTGAGCAGCAGGTTGGGCTGGAGACCACCAGGTTGCCTTCCAGCTGCAGTTATCCTGGGACCATACTTCTCAATCATCTTACTCAGTGATATTCTAGCATCTTTTATGCCATACTGACAGATATTTTAACTGATAGTCCTTAATGTTGAAGAAAACATAGCCCTACCAATTAATAAGGAAGTTCAGATTTTGGACTCAAAACTTTTGGTTCTGTTGTAAACAATATAACCTTTTTGGTTTTTTTGAAAGGAAGTTGCAGATTCCAGCTAGTCTCATAAAACACTTTTTAAAAAGGCAGAGGAATTTACTTCTTTCAAAGGGACTCCCGCTATGAGACAGCTTGAAGATTTTTACCTTTTTAAGGAGGATGTCAGCTGAAAACTTAGCTGGTGTTTTATTGAAACGAAAGACTGCCTCTGGGGAGTGTAATGCATGCCAGTGTCATTGAATTAGTAATTTCTAAGCAAAAAATTGTCCACGTTTATTCCTGATAATTTTTGTGGTGAAAGTTTAAAAATTCTTAGCAATAAAATTCAGAGCAAAAACCTGAACTAAAACCCTACTTTGGGACAACATTTCCTCCTTAAAACAAACAAACAAAAAAAACCCACACCACCAACATCCTGTCCCCTCTCTGAGTCATCCTCCAGAAACCAAGTTCTTCCGTACAGACTACTGTAAGTCGCTCAGAAGCTCTGACTCTGTCCTGTTTGGTCCTGATATCCGAGAAGCACAGTGACACTGCCGCTCTCTGCTGTCTTCCACACCAGAGGGGCAGGGACAAGAAGTTTTGTTTCCTTTGGTCTGCATCATCCCGTGTCTCTGCTGGTTTGCAAGCTGCAGATGCCCAGTACAATTTCAACCTATTATTCACTTGGTACATGGAAAACAGCCCTTTCGACTTACGGAAATATGCTACGTTATTTCTTTGTGGCAATATTTTTGCCAAGAGGGAAAGTGAAGAGATTGCTTTCTAATAAGTATGTGGATATCAATGGAAAGAAAGAAAATATCTTTTCAGTTCAAATCAGTATTTAAGTTCTATGTAATGTCTGTGTTCTGAGATGCTACTTATGTTAACGTATATAGGTTTAGAGCCGCTCATTGGTTAAGTTCTCCCTTCTAATGTCTTGCCTGTGAAGCATTGAGTCAACAGATGCCTCCGTGAATCTTTTCACTGACGACCTTTTGTTTTGTTCAGAACAGTTGCTTTGTATTCATGCTTACTGTTTATATAGCCTACAACACTCTCTTGTTTTATTTGCAGATTGTCATAAGCATAGGACTTATGTTTTATGTCATTCACCGAGCTCAAGTGGAACTGAACGCAGCAATTGTAGCATGTGAAATAGAAATGAAGACATCGCTTGTTAAAGACAGTCAACCGAGCATCAGTGGTTCAACCACATACTGCAACAAAAGGACAGTAGCGTTCTCTGGAGGAGGTGTCAATATTGTGTGATTTCAAGTATTAATAAAGTAAGGTTTTGTGAACCTACACTATCGCCTAGAAATATCTACGGACAACACAACTGGTTTTAAAGAAAATTACAAGTGGTTACAGGTTGTACTGTGGCACAAACCAACCGACCAGCTCTTCAATTGCACATGGGGTGACGTCTAGCAGGAAAAGAAAGATGGTGAAGTAACTTAAGATGTAAATGCAAATTTGGCTGCACCTTTGGTCATTTATTATGCCTGTCATGGCCTGTAGTCTGCACTTTAGGTTTTTTTCCTTTGCTCCTATAAACTGAGGAATGCTTCTATAAACTGAGAAAAGTAGCACAGAGGTAAATATTTTTCTGCTTAGCATTATTTATAAGGCTGAATAATTATATGCAGTAGAATTTTATTACTGATAAAGATGAATGAGAAGGTATGCAATTCAATGTATGTTATTCTTGAATGTGCTTTTGCTTTGGAATTGCTCCCAGAACTTGGAGTGTATTATTTAGCTAATGATGGGACCATTTGGCTTTTCCTTCATTTTTGATTTTTTAAAAAAAGAGAACCCTATATAAAGTTTTGGTTGAATGTATTTTTGTAAATCATTAAAAATGTTGCAGAGCCATGCATATGTATTCACACAAGCTTAAATCCTACGTTGTGGGACTGAAGTGCTCTTAAATAACATTTTAAGTTACACTGTGTAATATGCAAAGTAAAAGGGAAAATCCAGAAGTTATAATAGATTGCAGTGACTATTTGAAGGAGACTTTGACCTAACTGTTGCATTGGTTTTGCCACCTTGGTGATTGTGACAAAGGGCTGTTCCACATTAGTCCTATTTATCGTATTTTTAATTGTTAAAAGGGTGGAGTTTTTCAACTCCTATGACTGCATGTAATAAGGCTTCCAGAACAGGCAGCTAAATCTCCCCTTTTAGCAGAATGATGGGATACTGGCAGTACTAATTTTACATGAAGGTGGCCTTTATTTTGTAAGTGAATGCCCCCTCCCTTTAAAAAGCTTTAAAAGTTCACTTTGGTTGACATGTTTTTTTGTAAAAGTTTTACATTTTTTTAAAAGACACGATCTATTATAAATTTCATCAGAATGAAGAAATGAAAACTCGAGTTTCTCCTTGGAAAAATAAATAATCCAGTAATGGAGGAGGACAGTAATGTCTCTGAGACTCAGGAATTCTGACTCCATTTTTGCAAGACAACACTGTATTGGATAATGCTCCTTTTATGTGTGCTGTGGACTGTTTTTTTCACTGCGTTTGAATAGACTGGATAATCTGATAGTAACATGTGTGTATGTGTGTGTGTAAAAGGAAAACAACAACAATGCCTGAACATGATGTCCTGTATGTGCGAGTTCATATAGATAACACCTATTCAAGATTCAGTTGCTCCAACACACGCAAGTCATCTGTTACAAAAATAATGTAATGTATTGCTTATTTTGTAGTTATTTTGTTTAAGTTTTTAAGGATGCTTTCAGTCTTCAAGATTTTGTGTTATTTTCGAACAACATGACTGTGTCTCCTTTTTGTAAGGCTGTTTGTAGGGTCCAAGCATTTTTGTCTTGTTGAGAATAGCAGGTCTTCAAGGTTGTTGGGAAGCAGAGATTTGATAGCCTCTAACAGTCTTACTGTGAGGATGTACAGTACTTGCATAACTTGACATCTACGCATTCCTTGGTAGTGGAAGTTCAATTTTTTTCTTTAAATATATATCCTTTGCAGACCGCTGTTCTTGGGTCTTGTGACCTAAGGAACTAAACCAGTTACGTGAAACAACAAAGTTCAGATTGTCTTCTTTTTGTTGTTTTGGGGTTTGGTATTATTTTTTTGGTTGGTTGGTTTTTCAAAAGGCAATCTGTATGTACCTGGAAGTGTTCATTTACACATCTCTGCCTCTGACAGCTCCTGTGTGAAAACAAGAGAGCCAGATAACTTTTTGATGGCGTTATTTGTCATCATAGTATAATTGAGCCCTTTCTTAACTAAAATTTTTTTTGTTTGTTTCTTGGAAAGAACAATCCTTCAATAAATGAACTGATCTGAACTTTGAACTTTGCTCCATCTTGCCAAATCAACAATAGTGTTTTGAAGAGGGTATCTCTTTCTTTGCATTTTTTTAACTAACTTAAGGTTGTGTTGATTATTCAAGAACATTTCCCAAATATGTATTTTGAAGTGCTTTTATTTCCATGACATTTTGTAACCAGAGTAACTTCACTATGTGAACACTTTTGTAGTATGGAATTAGTTCTTAAGACTTTTGCATTTTGCTTGATACTTGTAATATTTGTGTACAAGTTAATGGGAAATGTGCATTAAAAGGAACTTTTCTGTACCATGCCAATCATAATTTTATACAATAAATTCACTCAAATTTCTTTAAAGGAGTATGTATTAAATATTTAAGTTGCTATGAAGTAGTTGGAAGGAAGGTGCAGTGGAGTGTTGTCTTTATGTGTGCATCCAAAGATAGTTGTCTATGTTGAAGGAGTAACAAGTTAGGATTTAAGGATGAATTCCATGGGTGAGGAGTTACTGACAAGGGACAGACACTTTATTTATTTATTTTTAATTAAAATAAATACATGCTTCATTCTGTTAAATACTTTGAAGGTTAGGTATTTTAGCTGCCTTTTTGATAGAAGAATAAGCATACGTGTGCTTATGAGAAATGTGCTACTGAACCGAAAGAGGATTGATATTTTTGAATGTAAAAGTTGTAAAAGTGATGTGATCTTTTTTTTTTTAGTCTCTCTACCTAATGCAATTAAAGAAGAAAGGGTATGAATCCAGTTTAAATAATATATGGCGAGTCACCTTCATAAATATTTTCTGAGTTGCCATGATGGTGAAATTTCTGCATTTTGTATGTGAAACTTACCTAAATTGCAGGTCATATAGAAGAAGGAATCTCTCTCAGCTGCATGGCACCAGTTTTCCTTCCTCCTCCTTGTGCTAAGTGCAACTGAGTGATAAATTTGTCAAAATTTAACTTTATACTAAGCACCTGTGAGGAAAACCTTTTTTGTCCAAGAGCTTTATATACTGTTTTCGTACTGATTTTTGCACAATAACTTCAACAAGTGTTGCCAAGGTCAAGTTTGAATGAAAAAACTACTTTCATATCGTGTGTGACTGGCGTCACGCATTGGATCCTTTGCATTCGTTTTCAACTTTCCACCCGAGGCTGGTATGATTTGGATTTTGACTGACCAAGATTACTGGAATCATCAGTGGCCTTGCAAATAATCTAGGATGCGATGCTTAAGATGAAATATTATAAATGTGTTCCCATTCCCTCTGTGGTCATTCATAGTGACAGAAGCAAATAACTCGAGTAGCTCTGTGACAGGCTTCCTCACTGTAATAAATTCACAGTTGGTACCAGTCCTGTCTATGTAAGAAGATGATGGTTTGGGCATGAGGGAGTAGGAAATGGAGTGCAGAGGAGGAGCTGATGCAAATTCTGCCTTTGCTGGGAAAAGCAGCTGGTCCTTGTTCTCTCTGGTCCTGCAGAATTAGTGAAGTACCTCGCAGCACAGGGATGATGGGTCTAAGGCATCCTCTCTTTGTGGACGTTAGCATTGTCTTGCACTGTTCTCCTGTATTGATTTTTAATTTATATTAATTTATTAGTGATAAGTAGCAAGAAATAACTGAGTCTGCAGTTTCAGTTCTGTACCTTTCCTCCTTCAATAGATGATTCTGGCATATTGCTAAACTTAAAACTACATTTTAATGAAGTCTTGTGTTCATTAATGTAAGTTAAGTCCGTGCTAGTCAAGTGACTAATAGGTAGGTGGTTGGATCTGGATTCTTGATTTGTTTGGAAAATGAGCTGGGCAAGATTTGCTGTTGTGAGTATGCAAAGTCCTCTAACTTTCCTTCTAATTATTTAGGACTTTAGATATGTTGTAAAAGAAATTAGCAGAATAGGTTTATTGTACAGTGGTTTTTTTTTTTGTTTGTTTGGGTTTTGTTGTTGTTTTGTTTTGATTTTTTTTAGAAAAAAGGTTATTAACAAGATAGCAGAAGGATTTGTTCTGTCCTGATCCTGAGACTTGAATACTGCATGTCGTCCTTTCTGGGAGACGAGAATGTTGCCAAGATGCAGCACATGTAAGCTTAGGCGAGTCAAGGTAATTAGGTGCCCGCTTTGGTGAAAAGGATGTAAAACCAGTGTCTTTAGGTCAGCATGGCAGTGTTTGGCATTGGTGGCTACAGCGCATTGCTTCCCATCCCTCCTCATCTGCAGGAGGGTGAATCTAGAGAACTACAAGTCTTTCAGGCTGAAGGGGAAGAAATAATAGTCTGAGCACAGCAGACACAGTTTGAGGGGGTTGAATTAACTTTAACGTTGCCAGAACTTTGACTACATGTAAGTGCCTTGTTTTCTTAATTGCCAAATCCTTTGACAGCTTCGGTTTCTTGCCATGGGAGGGCAGCTGGGTGGCCTCACCTAGAGATCAGTCAGCATTTTCTCTTCTGGAAAATTTTAACATGCTTTGACTTTTGGACCTCTTGACTTCTGAAATAGTCTTCTGACAAATTTTTCTGACGTTTCTCTAATTAGAATGGTTTAGTTTGTCCTGGTAAGAAGGCAAGGTCAGCTGGGGTGCAAACCTGTACGTGCCAAGTGCTGTTCATGCACGTGCACCTGGCTCAGGAGGGAACTTCTGTAGGGCAATGTGGATGAGCTCCGTTTGCTGAATGTGAGGTGTTTCCTGCTGTTCCCAGTGAGCTGTAACTCCCTTAAAGGTTGTGGGTGGGTGGGAGGAAGTAAAGGCCTGTGGTGATGGATATTCTAATAGCAAATTTTCACTTTCTGCCTTACTAACATGATTGCTTAAGATCACAAATATTCCCCATTTAATGTGAGAAATGGTAGGTGGTAAGGGAACAGACTAATGAATTCTCTGACTGTGATTTTTGTGAGGGAGTAACAATTTGCTTCAGTATGCAACGAAGCACCCAGATGATAGAGAGGTGGGGTTTTTTTATTGGATTTTTGGGGGTGGGGAGAGGTGGGAGTGGTACTACTGGAAGGAAATAACACTGAAATGGCACCGATGTGAAGTTACTGATGATTCTTTTGAACTTTGACTTATTAATGACTGTTTCAGACGTCTTTTGCTGCTATGGGGAATAGTGTCTCAGAAGCAGTTAGAGTAAAGAGCTCTAAGTAAGAGCATCTCATCTTCTAGAGGGCTGCTGAATAGGTACCTCTGCCTCCAGGGCCTGCTTTTATAACCTGGGCTAGCAAAGTCCAAACCAGAAGCAGTGGATAGCTCTCATTAGGAAAAGAACATTTGTTGCTGCCCTCTTGATACCTTATGCAGCAGAAGTATATGGCAGATGGTTTGACTGCCTGAAAGGCTTCCTTTTTGCCTTGCTCTGCGTTGCCGATCTCTGGTGGTGGCTGGGTGAGGAAGAGCTGTGCTCTCACCGTTCATCTTTCCACCAGCCGGGGAGGTTGAGGTTGCTAGGTTGAAGTCAGAGGTAGCTCTGTGGCTTTCATTCTCAAACAACTTTCCAAGTAGCTTCCTTTCCCTGTGCTCTAAAATGAAAAAAAA
>NW_009607585.1:0-50375 GCF_000690535.1 Cariama cristata | reverse complement strand
CCACCCCCCACCACCCCCCCCCCCCCCCCCAACAACAACAACATAAAACCCAAAACAAAACCAACAAAAAACCACCCCAACACCACCCAAGAAACCTTTGGGACTCATAAAATTCATACAGTAAATGAATATCCTACATATTCTCCTGTGGATGTAAATTGAGGTACAAGATGATGTTTTGTGTTCAGCCAGCTGTAGTAATCTTTTCCGTGCTCAGCGACTTCTGCATGAAATGAAGTTCTGCAGCCACTGAGCTTGCTGGGGTGCAGTACTGTGGTAGCCATGAAGGGATTTCCTTGCAGCTTACACTGTATTGAATCACTGATTTCCAATCATCTTAACAGAGCACTGAATTTTAGGGTTTCACGACTGTGGGAACAATACCCGTATGCGTGTGTGCAGCTCCAACATCAGATGAACTGCTACTTTACAAGCATTTTGTGTTGTCTCTTGCATTTTGTGGGAAGGCTGCATTGGTCATAACATGATGTGTGTCTTGTCCAGGTTTTGGCAGGAGTACAGTTAAGAGGGGTCGGTCTCTTCTCCTAGGCAACTGGTGACAGGAGAAGAGGGCAGAGACTGAAACTGCTCCAGGGGAAGTTCAGGGTAGAAATGAGGAGGCATTTCTTCACAGAAAGGGTTGCTAGGCATTGGAATGGGCTGCCCAGGGAGGTGGTGGGGTCACCATCCCTGGAGGTGTTTAAGAGAAGACTGGACATGGTACTTAGTGCCATGGTCTAGCTGACATGGTGGTGTTGGGGCAAAAGTTGGACTCGATGATCCCAGAGGTCTCTTCCAACCAAATCAATTCTGTGATTTGTTGGGGCAAAAGTTGGACTCAATGATCCCAGAGGTCTCTTCCAACCAAATCGATTCTGTGATTTGGTTTTTTGGTGCAGTGAGTTAAATTGTATTTCATTGGGTATAACATGCATCTTCGCCCCTACCCCTGTCAGCCACAGTGGTTTACCAGATGTTGTATGGTTATTGCTTAATTTGCAGTCAAACAGACGACTCCACTATGCATACATGCTGTTCCAGCATTGAACAGGTGTCTTTCTGTGGCTGGCTCCTTTCAGCTAGGAATCTTTTCTCCAGCTACATCAGTCAGACTAATGAAATACATTCCCTCTGCCTGCAAATGATGCTTCCTTAGATTAAGTTGGGTATGACAGCATTCTTTCAAACAAGCTTTGAGGTGGGAAAATGGCAGCATCCGACGGAAGAACCCTGGACTGCCTGGAGCCCCTAGCATTTGCACTTGGGAAGAGAGTCTTGTGGTAATGAGTTTTAAAAATATTTCCGTAAAGAAGCAGTTTGAGACTGGAATTGAAAACTTAGAGGAGGAGGGAGAAAAGTTGCAATTAGTGCAAGAGTATTGGTATACTTAGCAGGAGGTAAAAATCCTGGTAGCTATAATTAGGTGAGGTTATTCTCCCCTTTTCAGTGACTCATTTCTTAGAGAATGGATTAAATGTGGTGTTTTGTGGTTGGTTTTTTTTTTTAAATCCTTTTCACTTGTTAAAACCCAAGTAGAAAAAGGAGAGGGCTTCATAGAAGAATGTATTAACAATGCAGAAAATGCAGACTCATAAAGATTACTGAATATTAACCTTGAGGCAAGGCAGAAATTTGCTTTTATAAGTGGCAGATATGTTGGTACAAATCTACTTTTCTTCATTATATCCGCTCTGTTAAGCAGTAAAGGAAAGGTAGCCATGTAGTGAAGCATGGATAGATTTGTATCATGTGGATTATGCGCTCTTGGGAAAAGTCCTTGGGGATTCAGCTTTTTAGGGCTGCGTGTAGTGCAGAAGTACCTGGTGTCCCCACGCTCCATGCTGACTGTGTATGAGCCACTTCTGTACCTCAGAATTGGCCAAGTGTATAGCTGTGATACCACGGCACGAGCCTGAACAAATAATCCCTTCCTCTTATCGCACTTCTTACCAGCCTGGAACTTGAATGAAGGAAAGTTGGGAGATGCACCTGTATTTTCAGATAATGAATATCATTATCCTTAATGATATTTATAGTGTTTCGGGTACCTTTGATGGAAGCCCTATACAAGTGATTGCATTTGCCTAAGAAATAGATGAGTTTTCTCCTAAAAAAACCTATTTCACCTAATATTTAACCATCATCACATCCAAGTTGGGAACTTCTGTCTCAATCAAATGAGATCATATTGATCAGCTGAAGCTCCTGAAAAGCAGTTTGTCTCCAGGTCATAGCATTACAGAGTAATGAAGATTGGAAAAGGTGTCATCCAGTCCAGCCTCTGCTGAGATCACGTCTAGTTAGATCAGGTTGCCCGAGGGCTGTGTCTAGTTGAGGCTTGAATATCTTCAAGGGTGGAGGATCCACAACCCTGGGTGACCGGGTCCAGCCTTTGACCAACCTTACAGTGAAAGAATTTTTCTTCATACTTGGTTTGAATTTCTCGTGTTGCAGTTTGTGTCCATTGCCTCCCCTCCTGTCATGGAGCAGCTCGGAGAAGAGTCTGGCTCTGTCTTCTCGTGCCTGCCCATTAGGTAGTCCAAGACAGCAGCTGAACGGGAGCCAGGAGCCACGGCTCCCTCGGGGACACTTCTGCTGCTCTGCTCCTGCCTTGCCCTGGCCTGCAAAAGCCCAGCTGGAACGAGCAGGAGATGCTGGCATGAGGGCTGGTGCTGGGGGCTTGGTACCACGACAGAGAAACTCAGCTGGGCAGAGAGCAGAAGTGCAAAAGGTTATGTTCATACGTGCAGCCCTGCGGGTCAAAGAAATGCACGGTTCCTTGGATTTGTTGTCCCTCTGCAGTTGTAATGAAATGCATGTGCTTTGCGTATTTATATTGCAAAACAGTTACTTGTGCAAGAAGATCATGGGTGAGGAGAAAGGCAACTACAAACGCTGACCTGGCTAAGTTACAGCTAGAAAACAAAGAAAAATATGAAATCCCAAGTGACATCTCAGACTAATTTTGTTTTTATCTTGCTGCTGAATATGCATTTTTGCCATTTTTATGAAGTAACTTCTTAGACATGTCCCCGAAACTTGAATTTTTGAATTGTTGTATTTAATTGCTTAAATGAAGTATCTGCATCATGTATTATTTCATTCCAAAATTTTCTTGTAAATGCCACTGAAATTATTAAACTGTTCTTTTTAAAGTATCAGCTTAAAGCAATATCAGGTAAAAATAATACCAGAATATCAGCTATTCAGAGCAGAGTGTTTTTCTTCATAGAGGTAAGTGTCTACAATAATGACAATTAATGCAAATGTCTAAACACTTGCAAATGTATGTTTTAAGTACTGTGAAACCACAGTGAGTCATTTACAGGCCTGTGCAGTCCCAGCAACTGCTTTATCTTTTCTGTTGTTT
Organism: Cariama cristata; assembly: GCF_000690535.1. Classification (NCBI taxonomy): domain Eukaryota; kingdom Metazoa; phylum Chordata; class Aves; order Cariamiformes; family Cariamidae; genus Cariama; species Cariama cristata. The sequence goes on along the minus strand of NW_009607585.1, from coordinate 47,005 downwards.
AAGGGTAGTGTGTATTTAACAGTAGCAGGACAACAGTAATGCTAGCAACAAAAGAGAAGAAAATAATTTGTTTGAACTTCTCAAAGAACACTGGAAGTCCTGCTCTCATAGAATCATGGAATGGTTTGGGTTGGAAGGGACCTTCAAAGATCATCTCGTTCCAACCCCCCCTGCCATGGGCAGGGACACCTTCTGCTAGACCAGGTTGCTCAAAGCCCCATCCAACCTGGCCTATGCATAATAAATATTAGATACCCAAAGAACAGTACTTTGGTGCTTAAAGGATGTGTGAGGCCATGTCCCAAGGGTCTCCATAGCACTTCAGTGCCCAGTACCACTGAACATTTCTGATGTTTACCAATGCTTCTGAGGGGTGATCCGTGCCTTTGCCTTCTGACCTGCTAGCATCTGTATCATTCTGTTTTGCCCAGCGTTCAGTGAGGCACACAAGGATCGGAATGGGAGTGCTCTGGTGTCTTCTGCAAAGCATCAATTCCCTGATCTTGATTCCCACTGATTTCTGGGCTCGGCAGCTCTTGGAAATCTTCACTCATGATGAATCAAGATACTGTGATAAAGGCGTCATGCCTCTTGGAGAGGGACTGTCTCTTGCTGAGTTGCCTCAGGCGTGCTTACCTCTGATTTGGAACAAAAGAAATTAAATTTTATATACTTTTCTTGAAATCTTGCCAAACCCTAATCTACCTAGATGTTGTCATTTAAATGGAGACTGCAGAGCAAGCTCAGAAGTACACTGAATTTAACATAAATCACAAGTGACGGCTGTGACTGTATTGGAACACTGGAGGGTGAACCAGACCTGCTCCCTACAAACATCTTAAAATACCCAGCCTAAATCATGCGGGGCTTGTGAGCTGGAGCCGCACTGTAATGCAAAGCAAAAGTGGTGCTTGCTATATATGGTCTTGCTTTGCTCTAGAGATCTCTCAGCATATGTCTGGGATGATCCTGAAGAAGGTCGTGCTGACACATTTTGCTAGTACTCTTTGTACTACATACAGGAAGAGAGAGGAGGCGTGGAACAGAGAGGTTAGGAAATCTGTTGTTCATATATATGGATACACACACACATATATATATATGTATGTGAGACTGCAGATTAAGTAGGCTCACAGTCTTGTGATCTCAAGCACCTAGGCATTTTGGACTTCAAAATACATTTCTTCTTGATCTGACCAAAGAAATTTAGCAGCAGTGCAATTTTAATCTGTAAAACAATTTCGCACAAGGGGTTTTGTGGGATGCTGTGTCTGTGTGTTTACAAGTCAAAAACCTCTTCTCAAAATCCTGTCCTTGCAAAATCAGCCTGAAAGCCTGGCCCCTGGGAGTGCTTCTGTGAAACTAGTTCTGAGATGCTGTGCTTGTGTCTTTTCAGGGAGGAACATCGGGAAGACATACTGCCAAATCAGGTTTGCAGTTGCGTTTAGTAGCATCCCAATTTTACCTCTCAACACTTTTGTCTTTCTAAGGGTGTTTCTGATTCACAGGAGGTGAGGGGAAGCACTCATTGTTGAAGGCAGTGCCATTAGTTGCTAAAGATTGACTTCTACATTGGCTTGGGATAAAGTTTTGTTCAATTTGGGTATAATTCATTTCAGTAGTCTGCAGCATGTGTGATCAGTCTGCAGCTGCTATTTGGAAAGGCTGAAATTTTGCAAAAAGAAATTAGTAGCAATAACAAAGCTTTATTATCTTGTGTCAATATTCTTACAATATTAATGTCACATGGATTCCAAGAACTCTGTGTTATATTTCGATTTCTGTCTTCTGATGTATACTTAACAGTTCGGGCATTTAATAATAAATTAAAATACAGATGGCACCCACTCTGGAACTAGCTGGATTATCTCATTGTAAGAGATTGGAACTGGAGCAGATAAAAGCAAAACCAGTTCTATCTTATAATTTAAGTACAATTTAATCTTATATAAATTTAAGATTATTTTATCAGTATGTTCATATATAGAAGCATTAAATCTCTAGCTTCTACTTAAAGGCTTAAGAAAATGCTTGGATGAAAAAAGCGGTATGCTAAATATTCAAAACTGGAGTGATGAGAGAACTCCCCACTGTATCCGACATCTTCCCCTTGTTCTGGGTAACCAAAAAACCCCCTCGTTTTCCAAGTGTCTTCATGTGTTCAAGAGTTTTAGATCTTACAAATCTAATAGGATGCAGGAACATTTCTTAAAACATTCTCTTTACATTCATCTGCAGAGATGGCAAATAAATTCAACAATTTAGTCAATTAATATTTAGTCAATTAATTAATAATTAATCAATAATTAATGAAGAAGAAGAATAGAAAAGAATCAGCTGTCTCTACCTTCATCCCTCCTTCCCTTTGAATATGTGGATGAAGTTCCAAGCAGCATTTCTGGAAAACGTCGAAGTTTGGACTTACCATAATTAAGGTCTGAACCCAGCAGAGAGGTCTGTACAGTAAGGTAAGTTCATGCATTTTTGCAGAACAATAGCTTAATAAAGTAGTGCAATATCGCCCAAAGAAAAGTCTTGTGTTAAATGCTACATGAAATGAAATATTTGTAATAATTTCACTATCTAAATACCGTTCCTTTAATAACTGGAATAATCAGCGAAGAAAAATTGCATAAGAAATAATAAAAAGGTATGTTGATTCATTGTGAGCTGGAGAAGGTGAATCCCTCTATCCCCCTCTTGTAGAACAGCATGCTACAGTCTAGGTCAGAATGAAATAAAAACCCCACTGTTCACTAAAAATATAAGGAAATGTTTAGGTAGGTAGCCTACATGGAGGCAGACAGGCAGCTTTTTGTACAGTGCTTATTTTGAGCATCTTTCTCCCTTCCCCCATTTCCTACTCTCAAAATGGATTCTTTGTATTGGCAAGGTCAATATATGTTAAAGACCTTTTTATTTTTATTTTTTTGAAAGGAGCAAGGATTGCTGATTATTAGGAATCTTTTAAAGACCCATGGCAGCAGGACTTGTTCCTATCTCTCTGGTGGAGCTGCTTCTCCTTTCTCAGTTTGTTTTGCCTTTGTAATGCTGTTTGCCTGGCTTTTCGCTTGCAGCAGCAGAAAAGGCAAAGATCTGGTCAGCTGCCATGGGCACCCCAAATTTACCTGTAATAAGAAAACAAACTGATGCAAGATCAATCATGATTTTTCTTCAAGAAGGATGCTTTGGGATAGAAAACTGCTTTATATTCTGTCTGCCAGCTTGACCTATTTGTGTGCACATCAGTAATCATCCCTCTGTAGAATTAAAAGAAAAACCCCTCTGGGTCTTATTAGGAGCTTCCTCATGTTGATAACGAAGTTCAGCTAATTAACGGGAGAGATTGATTAGTGTGGTCAGGAGGGGGAGTTCTGGTCTGCAGTTTGTAACCTCTGTGACCACCTCTTCCCAAACAGGGATTTGTGCAGGGAAAGAAATGACTATTGATCTTAGTAACCTCGTGGTCTGTGGTGGATGCAAGAAGCAAGGGGAATCACAGCAAAAGTTTTTTTTTCTTCTCTTTTTGATCTCTTCCACTAATGATTTATTCCACTAGAACTATCTGAAGAGGAGCTGTACAGTTTGGCAAGTAGGTTGGCAGGCCATAATTGACAGAGAGGTAATCTGCAACCGTACTAATAAATTATGTCTGGGACTGCTCCCTGGCACTGAGACATAGCATCATGAACAGTCCCTGTCCATACAGCTAAACCCTCTTGTCCTCTTAAACAGGGTAGAGATACCCAAACTGGATTAATTCCCCAGCCATACTAATTCCCAAACCCAACTTGGAAGCTATTTGGGAGAGTGCCAGTTAGCCTGGCAAACCTGCTGTGAACTGTTTTAGTAATTCTGCAATGTAGTTGAGAGAGTGAATGCTCAAGATTGCTCTCTATTGCTTCTCAACTTTTGTATTTGAAAGCCAGTGTATCGCTTGCTTTATGGGAGCGAAAGGGTTTTCCTAGAAGGACTGTTTCCATTACTATGTGGACGTGAGCCTGCAGATCTTGGTCAAGCTGAGGCAGATGAGTCTAAAATGGAGGAAACATCTGCCAGGAAAAGGATCCTTCTCCAGCTGTGGTGCGATTGAGGGAAAACTCTCCCACTTTCTGGAGAGTTAGCAGATTTTCCTTGCCAGGTATTACAGTCCCTTCTCCCTTTGGCCTGAGTATCTCAATGTCAGCCTTTAGCCACCTCGCATGCCCACAGCTGTCTTGCTGGAATATAGACTCTGGGGACAAAGAGCATGCTTTGGGAAACTGAGTGAAAAAAGGCAGATCCAAAGCGAGACCTGGTCAAATCACCTACGAAAGAGCTTACGGCGTGTGTATGCTGCCTGGTAGAGCCTGCTGGACAAGAAACGAGCACAATTCCCTCCTGCAGCAGTTGTGGGCTGCAGCAATACCACTGGAATCGCAGCCAAGTGGTACCGCCACCCCCATGGTAACTCTCACGTCAAAACCACACTCGGATATTCTTTCTCCTTCTGACTAACCCTTTTTGTCTCAAACAGTCTCATCGCTGAGCTTCAAAAAATCAGGTCCCCACAAAACTAAGATGTGTTTATTCACAAGCAAAGAAGCCCATCCTTCTTGGGAAAGAAGGGTAGACCCACAGTAATAATGCTGTGCTGAAAGCGGGAAATCTGAGGTTGATCACCCTGTGTTTTGGGAGACAGCTTTTGTTCCTCATCTGTAAATAGAGATTGTTTCTGTTTTCTTATGTGCTCGTGTTGTGTCCTTGTGACAATGTGGGCTTGCTCACAGTGCAAGCTGCTACAGACCCACTACGGAGGGATCCTGTGGCTGCGGCAGGACTCTAGGCACTGCGGGAATTATCAAAAGTAATAACCAGGCATATGTAGCTCTCTAGATGATAGGGATTTGCAATTCCTTAGAATATATAGGAAATTCTCCCTGGAGGAAAAAGGATTGTATTTATGCTTCATTCTTTCAGTGTGCAAGGAACCTTCTCTGGTTTTAAGGAAGGGATTGATGCTAGCTGTTATCATATGACAAAATTGCGTGTAACAGCAGGGGACTGAACTCAAGTAAAAGGATGGGGGAAGCCATGTTTAGTCCTGCATGGCTGCGATCTTGCCGTGTATGTTTGAACGTAGAATTTAATCACTTGTCTATAGCTATGTAGCACTGAAATCCTGCAGAAATACAGTATTTGTATCACCTCAAAAAGGAGACACTAGCTATAAGTGTGTGCTATGAAGTATTCAGCGAGCCTGCCTGCTGCAGAGTTTGAAAGGCGTGCTGCTAATGTTGGTGTAACAAACAACGTTTCATTTGATTTCACACTCAATACGGTTTGTGCTAGATGAGGATGCCACATGGACAGCTGATGTCTGTCAGTAGCTGGCTTGGGGACTGAGAGTGGTGAGCAAAGGTAATTGACAGAGCAATTAGATTCTAATTAGTAGCTGTTAAGGCATCTGCTTTCTCTAGCTTGTTTTCCCTTGCAGTATTATGCAGTCTTCCTGGGTGACAACCCATAAACACATTTCATAATTGTGTGTGTTTCAGATGCCTTGAAGCTTCATGGTTCCACATTTTCTTGACTTTTTGCAAACTAAAGTATTCGGAATTTTGGCTGTGACACAAAAAGCACATAATGAATAATGTCAGCCGTGTATAAAGCAGAATACATGTATATTGATAGCACCAGCACCTCTCACATTGTGCTATTGTCTTAAATAGCCACAGGAATATGAAGGGAAAATGTAAAGAGCTGCCCCAGCCTCCCTGATTTCCTGCAATCAAAACTTACGATGCATGCTCACAGGCACAAGATGTATGTGTTGCTACCTGCAGGCCTGTATTCTCTCTCCAGCCCTTTTCTGACATTTCCATACATGCCATGATGGTATCTAACCAACCAGCCTGAATTGGTGATTCCTGCAAGACCTGGATTGGTTTCAGCTATCTCTTAGCCTCAATGGAAAGCAAGGCAACCATTTTGGGAGGTCAGCTCCACGGTTATGGTATTACCCAAGCATGAGTGTGTAGTTACATTGCAAACTCCAGTGCCTGAAAGGGCCTGACTTTGTCCTCATATGTGAGAAATTGCTTATATAAACACGTACCCTTCATAAAGCTGTGGATATTTTTATTTTCCAAATGTCTGAAACTGCTTTAGGTTCCTGCCACTTCCAGTGCCCACACTGATCGATACGGTACCCCTGAAGCCCTCAGGATTATTGATCTACCAGTCAAATATCTTTTCTGACTGCAGGTCAGGGCCTCTAGGTTAGTAGCAGTTGAACCAAGTCTGTGCTAAGAAGGGGTATGCCTATCCTTTATGTTGTTTCTGGGCAGTACAAAGCATCCTCTAGTATCTGAATTGGTGCACTGAACTCGGTTGTGTTCATGTGCATATATATATATCTGTATCTATATACCTCTCTCTATATATGTGTACCCCTTCCATGAGTGTTCACTGCAATGACTCTCAAAACAGCTACTCTGGTTGAGCTCACCTAACTTTAAGTGCCTGGTTGTTTTGATTCCCAGCAGAGTCAGTGGAAATTAAAGTACAATTCATCTGATCATATGAAAGGTGTCTACTTAAGGACGAAATGAAGCAGTCGCTGAACTGTTCTTGCTGCTCCTGCCCAGCTCCCTGCTCTCTGCAGGACTATGGAAGGATCCTATGGTGACTTGGCCAAGATGTATGCTAGACATAACCCAAAACTGAGTCAATGAATCCCATCCTTGGCTGTCTGGAGCTTTGAGATCTGGAGAGTAAACTTCCTAATCAACATCAAAGACATGAGATCATGTTTCTGGGCTCACCTGATGACAGCGCAGGCTAAGTGTGCCACTGGAAGCAGAACCGGTCCTGTTTAATGTGACGGATTCAACCCAATTTCTACCTACATTCCTGAATCCTGTCTTTTCTGTTAATAGCTTCAGTGAGCCAAAAGAAAATACTAAGCTCTGCCATCATCGCAAGCAGGAACTCTTTAATGTTGTGAGTAAATACATTGTGTTATTTATGTTTCACTAGTCTCTGCTCTAAATAGACCTGTGTCCCTAACATAGCAAGCTGTCCTGAAACTTTGCTAATGCAGATATATTGCTGGCTTGAAAACCGGCTGTTTTCTGTACTCAGACCTCCCATTCACTCAGTGATAGAAATTACCAAGAGTTAAGCATGCATGGAACAAAAGCTCTCAGATGTAATCAGGAGAGTAGCAATAGTAATATAATTATTTGCCCCCAAAAATATATTTTTCTAAGCAATTTCAAGGGGATTGTAATGCTTTTCCTCCATGTGATAAGTATTAAATTTCTTTTCTGATCATTAGGAGACTTTTTATTTTCCCCTTCTGTTTCCAAAAATATAGTCTTAGTCTGTTGCCTTTTAGCTGGAGTGACAAAATAAATATTGTAGCTAAATGTATGGTTTGCAAGGAAGTTGTTCTTGCAGGAGAGAACACTTTGTGGAGTCTTTCAGGATGCCTCCATCACTTGGACAGCTTACCAGTCCGCATGCTGCTGCTGTTTGTCAACTGCTTCTAAAGCTTCTTGTAATAATTTTAACTTCAGGTGCCTACAACCTGGAATATTTGGCTATGTCGGGATTCATAAACTAAACATGTCTGGGAATGTTCTCCAGCACTAAGACCAACTGGCACAGAATAGCGCACATCCAACTGTTGAACTAATTTCACCTCCAAAAAAGGATGATTGCATCCAAACTGCCTGCAGGGAATAGTCATGATGGGAGCTAACTCCTGACATGTGCCCGTAAGTTGTTTGTGAAGGTCCTAGTTGGTCCAGGTCAAAATAATGCTAGGACTTTTCTAATAGTTAAACATACAGCAAATCGAGTTCTAGTGCCTGGGAGTTTTTCTTGGCACTGTTTAATATTTATCAGTAGATACACAACTTTTGTAACTGTCAGCTTCATTGTTTTGTTTTTTTTTTCAAACTACAGCACTTTTTCTGTCCACTAGCAAGGTGGTATTGAATCTAAACTCACAATTTGTGTTCACTTACAGACCTAGGTTTGGCCTGGGTTTTTATTATTTTTTTTCATCTTAACTGTAGATTGGATACTATTTTGGATAGTGTTGTGAGAGCCTTTCCCAGTGAAGTCAACAGTATTTCTGGCTCTAGGTTTTTTTTTTGGGGGGTTGGGTTTGGGTTTTTTTAGTTTTTAAGGTCACTTTTAGGACTTCTGAATCAAACTCGTGTAGGTTAAACCAATATCAAGCCTCTTCATTATCTTATGTTTACATATGTCTTATGTTTATTACTTTTCAAAGCATGAGATAACTTTCGCTGTGGGTTAAACAAATGTGTCAGACCTTAATTCCAAGCTCATGAGACTTAGTCCCTCAAAAATCTTATCCATGACTATTTTTACACACTGCAGAAATCCAATGCCCTGCTTTGGACATTTCACATTTTCTCCACGTCAGTGATTTAACTTTTTCTCAAGTTTAGTCTTTAGGCATGTGACTTTGGTCTTTTGCTTCAGGATACAACTTTATAATTGCTTTTTCCTGCTCTGAATCTCTTCTGTTCAGCTGTTGTGAGGTTCCAGCAAGCACAGCTTCACTGTTTGCATTCTCCAGTCAGCATGATTTCACCAAGGCTATTACAGTGCTTTTAGGATAAATGTCAAAGATAGTCTGCCAAGGAGCAGCAAAGCAAAGTACTGTTTCTGTCTCTGGGCGGCTTTAAAGTCAAAATATCTGTGAGTACTTTTCAGTATGGCTATGCCAAATGCTTGGGAGAAGGGGTAGGGTTTTTTTAGTGATTGCACCTGGAGATCAAAACAAGTGTTTCCATCTTGCTGGTATTAATTAAAAAAGTTTTGAAGCCAAAATGCCAATTAAGAAAATATCCGGTGTCCTCAGTAGAATTTCTTATCTTGTATATAAAGTAGTAAGAGCCCAAGGCTTAGATCTTAAAAGGTATCTAGTTTCCTACATCTGACTCAGCTGTACAGTGAGTCAGGAGCTGGAATACCTAGAAGTATATGGGATGGAGTAGCTTTTCTTAACCAGGATGAGGAAGAAAGAGCTCGAGCATTACTGCAACATGAATATTTGTCATGATTTAATACTGGTAGGCAGCCAAGCCCCATCCAAGCGCTCAGTCACTCTCCCTGCAATGGGATGGGGGTGAGAATCAGAAGGGTAAAAGTGTGAAAACTCATGCTTTAAGATAAAGACAATTTAATAGGTAAAGCAAAAACTGTGCATATAAGCAAAGCAAAATAAAGAATTAATTTACTGCTTCCCATCGGCAGGCAGGTGTTCAGCCATTTCCAGGAAAGCAGGGCTCCATCATGTGTAATGGTTACTTGGGAAGACAAATGCCATCCCTCTGAACGTCTTCCCTTACTCCTCTTTCTCCCAGCTTTTATTGCTGAGCACAATGCCATTTATGGTATGGAATATCCCTTTGGTCAGCTGGAGTCAGCTGTCCCGGCTGTGCCCCCTCCCAGCCTCTTGCCCACCCCCACCCTCCTCACTGGTGGGGTCAGCGTGAGGAGCAGAAAAGGCCTTGATGCCGTGTTAAGCCCTGCTTTGCAATAGCTAAAACATCGGTGTGCTATTAATACTGTTTTTATCACAAACCCAAAACAGAGCACCATACCAGCTATTATGATGAAAATTAACTCCATCACAGAAAAAAAACGGTAGTCTTTCTTAAAATTCTGCATGGGTAAAAGTTTGAATGCTCATAATGTATTCATAAATTCATGACAATGCAGGGACAAAAGCTCTGCCTACAGATCAAAGCAATCTGGTTTGACACAGTTTTCTCAATGCCGCAATATAGTGGTCATCGTCGAGGATACAAATAAGGATGGCGAATGTGACAGCTTCTTTTATTACCTCTTAGAATAACCCTTTGGAAGTCTAAGTCAAGAAGGCTCAAGGGAAAATCATGATAGATTTAAGCAGACAGGGGATTAGGCAGTCCAATGACAAATACATTTGTATCTATGTAAGTCAGGCAAGTTAAGAGAAAACATTATTCATACATGGACACTGATTTGACTTTTGGACTGAGGTCTAAGTCAAAACATGAACTTTTTTTGACGTAGGGATTCAGAGATCCACTGTTTCTGTCAAACTCTGAATCTATAATTGATACATTTTTGCCTGGACATTTTCAGAGTAGTGATTTTCAGTCTTGATTTTCAGTCTGAAAATTTTTGGACCTCCATGTAGTGAATTTAAACATAAATTGCCTTCTTTTAATTAAAGGACATGCATCCTTTAGAATAGTTCTTGGATGTCGCAGAGTGAAAAACATTGTTCCAGCTTGTTGCCTCCTGGCACTTCTGGAATCAGGATGTTGGTACAGATATATTTTTATCTGATCATTCTGGTCCAATTTCTTTAAACTCAAGACCTTGAAACTTGTAAAAGCAGTCCCAGTCTGTAAGAGAACTTTTCAGGTGTGTTATACATTTTCCTGATGGTTTGTGGTATATTGGTCAATTTAGGACACCCTGAGAGGCAGGGGACCTGATAGCTGCTTTTTTCATCTTCTGGAATAAGCCTTCGTGGAGTCTAAAATAAGTGTATGAGTTAAAAGTATTTTTAAAGTACTTTAGCTTTTACTCAAGAGAGCAAAAGTCTTTTCTTTCTTGAACTCCAGTGGGAACGTGCTGTCTTAAAGCTGCATTGCACTTGGTTTTGTCCCACCTCAGTATCAAAGCCTGAGAGAACAGTAAGACGAGCGCTGGGCAAGATGGGTTTCCTGTCATGCAATTTCATCATATGCGGAACAAAATTAACTAATCAGTGTGACAAGGCACCCGACCTTAAACATATTGCAAATGTTTACAGGATCAGAACCTAAAACAGATTTCTGGAACACAATATTTTATTAAAGAGTGGAAAACAACAGGCAAAACAAAAAAGTATCTTCCTCTTAAGCCTCTGCGGATTTTTTTTTATTTTCATGTCTCTTCTGATTTGTATTTATGCAAGTATTTATGTAGCCGCATTCTCTTTTCTTCCATATGAATAAATATGGGCAATGTTACGGTTTAAACCAATCATTGATATCTTCCCTGGCAGAATAACTGCATATTTGAGAACAGTTTGTGATGCCTACGTGTTCCATGGAACAAAAGCTTAAAGGTATTTTCTAAATATTAATCCCCACAAAATGGAAAAATAGGGCTAAAATCAGCAGAGAATTAGGACAGATAGGAAGCTGTCAATAAAAATTATTTTGTCATTTTATCATTTCCTCTGCACTTGCTATTGTTTCATAACTTTAGTGTACATCTGTTGATTCCAGAAAGAGATAGTAAATTAAATTTATCAGTGTGAAGGTTTTGTAAGCAAAATTTCAAGGTTTGCTTTCAAACTAGTTTCACAGTCCAGTGAGCTGAAGAAGAACATTTACAATGCATGGCGCTTAACACCGATGCTAGAGAAATGCGCTGAAGCAATACCTGGTTGACATTTCTACAAATTGTATTCCCATCCATTTTTTTCAGGTTGAATTACCTGCTGTCAGTTCAAAGAAGTAAGGAAAAATGGGAGCTGTATAGTGACAAACGTATCTTCTTACCTTTGCAGACAAGCTCTTTCAGTGATCAACAAAAACGAGAAGCTGAAGGTCACTGTCTAGCAGTCCATGTTGGATCATACGAATTGACAGTAACCAACACGATAATACTACAACTGGGCTATAAAATTGGACTGAACATTGCTTTGCTTATTTGCTATATTCATTCTGACCCACCTGATGGAACATATTCTGCAATAAGTTAAATCTCACCCGGAATTAAATCTTCAGCTTAGTTTAGGACATCTCTTTCATTCTGTTCACATGTGTTGCATGAACATCGATAGCGGAGGAAGTCTTAGCAGTACACCTCAAAGGCAGTTCTTGTGCTGAAAGAGCTCAAATAGTTTGAAATAGAAATACTGGAGTATCAAGGAAATAGGCTAGATGACCCCTTAGGTTTCTTCCATCTTTACTTTCCAACTCTCTATTAATGATTAATGATTCCTCCAAGATTTAAATTATTTTTGAGCAAGTATTTTTTCTTTAAATTCTCTAAAAAGTCTTGTCCTTTTTTTCTCAGAGAATACTATTATTTTGTTTTTAAAATTTGCTCTTTTCTAAGAACTGTTGTCTGATCTAATTTTTTTTCCAAAGAGTCCTATCTACTTCCTTGTCTGGTTTTTCTCCTGTTCCTGCATTGCAATTCATTTTGCATTGCCTGTAGAGTTGCTGGCTGTGTAAATCCTGTGATGTTTTTGCTGACTGCCTGGAGAGCAGCTGGTAGGAAAATGGAAAAAGGCAGAATTCAGAAGATAGGTTTGTGCAGGTATTTCTAAGAGCTTATCTTCATACTCTTGCTTACAAAAGAAATTACTTTTTTTGAAAACAATTATCCCATGAATACCATTAAAAATGAACTGGACGACTCTGAGGAAGAATATTAACTTCTTTGCCCAGCTGCTGGAGTTTAGCTACTGTTGTTATACAGGTCCATATTTACAGTTGATGAGGTAGGATCGGAGATTTGTCAAGGAAATTATGGGAACAGAATCAAACTCTAAACATTAAGATGAATGTGTTTTGCTTTCCCTCTCTTTAACCACCTGTATGAGTCATATTTCAATATGGTTACAGCAAGGTTTATCTATTTCACCGTGTTCTGTCCTTGAGTTCTTTTTATGGTCAGTAAAATCCTTGAACAAGATTTTCAATGCCACTTCTTTAGTCTTTAAAGATGCATAAAACAACAACAACAACAACAAAACAACAAAAAACAAACCAAAGCAAAACAAAACAACAACAAAAAAAGCACGAAGGTGCTCCAGAAACCTTGGTTCCAGCTCTGAAGGGGCAGGGGGTGAGAGGGAGGTGTTTCCCCTAATGTAAGCACTACAGAGGGAAGCTTTATAGCTCCTTTTCCAGGTATCCCCTTGCAAGGCCTGGTGTCTGTGGCGGGCAGGTCACACCGGCACACCTCCCAGTGCTCTCTGCCTTCTGGCTTGTCTATTGTCTATGTCTTACTGTGTCTATTTGTAGGTGATGTAACTCCCTGACTGTGAGAACTGAAATAGCAGCAGCTGTTCTGACTTTTCCACATGAACAGACATGATCAAAAGTTATATTTGTCATCCCTGAACTAGTCTGGGGCATGCCAAGTTTTGAATATTCATCCCATATATATAGTTATGAATACTGGAGGACATGAATGGAAGTACTGCATCTGGAGACTTGTATATTTGGATGCAAGGCAGATTAGGCTGTTTTTGGAGTGAATGTACAGACATTAGGGCAATGTAATGCATCAAGCAAGTGTGGGATGCTGTTATAACAAGAGCTTGCTATAACAAGGGCCTCGTTTCATACCCATAGAAGGCCAGTGTCCCCTCAGAACGACTCGGTGGTACCTCCTACATGAAGATGCTAGTGAAGGTAAAATACTGTAGACTTCTCTATAAAGTGGGCCACTGTCAGGGACATATGCACTTCTATGCATTTAATTTTGGCTTCTCTTCTGAATAGCATTATGGAAAGCTTTGCCTCTCTCTTTATTAACAGTAGGAGAAGACCAGCCTCCTAGACTAGGTACCTATCTAACTCACCTCAAGTTGGGATGTGGCAAAGCTCCCTCTCACTTGTGTTGCCATTATCTATCAACCTGGCAAAATGACTGTAGTGCCCTTGGCGCTACTGGGACTTTGCAGCAGTCTACCGCGCAGTAATTATCTTGCTGTCAGACTGTAATGCAACCCCTTTCCATGCTGAAGGCAGAGTTTTAAGGTGTAGTGCAAAACAACTCCAGAGAGGGAAGCCAGAAGGTATTGAGCGTCATCTGGACAGCATGTCCTGGTCACCACCTCTCAGACAGGCACAGACAGACAGTCACAATGTTCACCAAATCTTTGTGGAGCTTATCATGGAAGCATCAGTGTTGAAAGTGGCTCTGCACCACAAAGGACAAAGCAAGGGATGTGTCCAAAACCCGCCCAGAGACCTGCAGACCTGTTCTGCACTGGCGTGAAAAGCACTCCAGGAGCGCCCTGAGGCTGGGAAGCACCAAGTGACAGCATCGGTGCCATCATATCATTGGAGCTGCTGCCCTTAGCGACTATAATCAGAAGTAAAATAGGTCACTGTAAATCACAGAGACACTGTAAAGTTATTGCTCAAATTGCTGGCTATGTTTCCTTTCACTGATTGCATTCAGCTTACATAAATTTCCCTTGCAGCTGTCACCAGATAGGATCCTTTCCATCTTGATACACACTGCTGTGTAACTTAGTCACTCTGTAAATGACTGCTGTGGCTGGCTCTTTGCTGAGTGACTTGACCAGGAAAACAGAAGAAAGCCCAACAAAGGATAATGCTTGGTAAACGCTGAGTTATACAACTGAGCTCATGTATGCGTATTGTAATTCTGATAAATTATTCTTTATGTCAAATACTATAACAGAAACACTCCCAGCAACAAGAGAAGCTAGACTTGCAGTAAATCTTGAAAAATGGCTGGGAAGTGGTGTTTACAGAAAATCAACGATTTCCTCATATTTTCTTAATGCTCATGAAAGTTTTTGCACTTTATCTGTGATACACTCTAACTACCAGAGGTGCTACTGTTGCCGAAATTGGGAATAGACCTCTTAACACCAATGCAGTATTAAGAAGCAGGCACTCCTTTATTTCAGCGCTGGGGACATGGAGGATATCTCCGCCTATCATGTCCAATTTAGCATCAAATTCCAACAGTTTTTATACCCTTTTCCTGTCAAGTCATTGTTACATAAGTTCTTTTACATAAAAATGCGTAATATGCTCACTCTTAAATTTAACCTTTGCAATGATTGGTTTCATTAGTTATATAACCTTATCAATATTCTTACTCCAAAACAATTGTTGGTAAGTTCTATTTAACTGTACTGATTAAGATCTTTGATATTCAAATCAAGATAGGAAGGGTAAGGGGATTTCCAAGCAACATAACTGGTGTTCATGACGGTCTCCTTAGTTATTATTAAAACAAAACAGAAAAATCCAGTAACTACCTGGTGAGGTTTCTATGGTTGTCCGTTTCAAGCATAACAATCCTAACTTATACATTATGCTTTATAATTTTCTACTTCTTAATCAAACCTAACTCTTTTATATGATCAAATCTTGATTATTTTATCAGAGTATTTGCCACACTACGGTAGTAAAGGTTAGTAAGATGCTGGTGTTGCAAGAGACCATGTTCCTCTTTGGTGTACCTCCATGGTGCTGCTCTCTGAACTGCTGTGCGCGTTCTGCATATTGTATTCAGGTGTGGGATGCAGTGGGTTCATTCAGTGGTTTTAATTTTGAATTATTGGTATGTAAGTACATTATCCCATCTTTTAGGCAAAAGCATACCTTATATGAGTAAATCGGAAGTTTTTCTCTAACTTCTTGCAGGTATGTAAATGTATGTGCAACGATAGGCCAGTTTTACCTTGTAGAGTGCCTGACCTACATAAACCAAAGACTTCAGCAGTTTTTTATTGTTTGCCCATGGTTTGTGGGCTGCAAAGGGAACTCTGTGATCCCTTTAAATTTCTTTTCTTTCAGTGAAGATGAATAAAAAGTCTTATATCTGAGTATTCTTTCAAATGTGCATCCTCTTTTCTTCCTGAGCGCAGAGAGAACTTCAAGTGTACATAGCTGCAGGGAGTAATCACTTTGTCACCAAGAAAACTTCTGGTTTTACAGTTTGTGGGAATCTGGCACAACTATCTTTGATTCTCAAGAATTCACACTCTGCAAGTATTGCCTTCCCTCCCTGCTTTCCAACCTGCAAAGTCTCAAATATGGGTTGTACTCAAAATGGGGAATAAAAAAAAATTATTAATGCAGAAAGTGTAAAGGGATTATCTCTTCTAACCCAAAAAGACACATTCAGTGCTTGTGGAAAGCTTTAACTCTCAGCAAAGTTAATCCAAGAAGTATATTGTTCCCCCAGCTCTACTGGGCATGCTGCAATGACAGAGACAGGTAGGTAGAGCATTGGCTTCTGGCTGCAAACCCAAGGTGCTCAGGAGCATGGTTCAACCTGCCCAGAGTCACAGCCTGGTTGTGGAGCAGCAGCTAAAAACCAAATCTGCAATGAACTAAAATTGCTTCCTGGTGTTCAAGTTGCTGACAATAGAAATAGAGACAGTAGTATTGTACTTATCAAGTGATTCATTTGTTGATCCAACAGGTTTTTTTCCAACTCTTACTTCAATAAAGCTAAGGCAACTTTGTTTGCTCCTTTCTTTCTCTAAAGGTACAAAAGTTTCCTACTGGCTAATCTGAGAAAAAACTGCCATAAACAGAGGAGTTAGTTAACAGATAGTAGTAACAGTAAACAGCAAAAGAGAGTCATTGACCAGACCGCCCAAATTAATGCTTCCTGTTTTATCAAAGTAAAGCAACGTGAACTACTGTGAGGTGTGAAACAACAAAGAGTAGCAGTCAGCATGCATCAGCCTCATGCAAGAGTGCCAACAAAACGATATTTAAATCTGATAACAGAAACAAAGACCTTAAAACTTCCTGTTAAAGTAGAGAGGGGAAAAATAGCACAGAGTTAGCAGAAAATCAAGTAAGGTCAGACAGTGGGGGTACAATTTCAGTCAGTTGCAGAGAAACAGAGAATGATACCAGTATTAAAAAGTTTGGTAATTTCGTCCACAAAGGTCACAATAATGTTTTTTGTTCCTTAGTCAACTTAATGGGAAGTGTTAACGATCTGCTATAGAACTTGTATGGCTTTTTTCCTCAGTTGAATTTCAGCTATGGGGAAATTGTGAAGTTGATTTAAATAAAGTTTATGTATATCATCTCACAGAATGGCGTATCTCTGGAGTAAAGAATAAATTGCAACAAAGGTAATCTGTCATCTTGCAAAAGCAACAAATGTTAATGTGTATTCCAGAACAGCACTAATAGTATGTGAAATAGTAGCTTCACATTTGAGTTTAAATTCTGAATTTTCAGGTCACTTTTTGTCTGTGTTGTCATTCAGGATGAAAATCCAAAGTACTTGGATGTTTTTAATTCAGCTGAAATTTGGCAGTATTTTGGAGTTACTGCAGTAAGGATGTGTCGGTGTAGACAGAACAAAAGATGCTCGCGTTACTGCTGGGCTCACTGGGAGGGCTTGGACAACAGGGGTTGAAGCAGCTGACTGTGGGCTGGAAGAAGCCATGGAGCTGAGGCTGGTTTCCTGAGAGATATTTGAAGATTTCCAGCAAAATGGAAATAAAATTTCCCTTCAAACTATTTTCTTAATCTTGGATCATGCCTATGGGAAATTATTTTCCAATTCTTTATGAGAGGTCAAGGGAAAGGTCAAGGCTGTAGGCATTTTTATTGGGATGGATTAATGCTCTCCAAAGCTTGCAGCCTAATTTTGGGTTTTTTGAAGTTCATTGTAAGGAAGTTCTCTTTCCCATGTGAATGCAGTTCACTCCATTAGCGACAGCCAGTTACAGTATGATTGTGCGGCACGTTAGCATGCTGGTAGCCATGAAGGATACTTTGCTGTCTCAGGCCCTGGACTACTAAATGCCATGGAGGTGTAAATCCACACCATTCTGAACGCTTTGGAGCATCCTTGGAGACATGAAGTTAAACATGATCTTGCTCGGTAATAATGCCCTGCTGCAGTTCAGACAGTAAGCTCTGAAGGCAGGTATTAAGGCTGGGTCAGCATCTACTGATGCAGAGGATTAGTTGTTCTTGCTTTGGAAATTTGACAGAAAACATTACTCCTGGATGTGGGGTGGGAACTTTGCATTGTCTTTTCAGGCATGTATTTTCTTAGAAAAGGTTCTTCCACTGAAAGTCAGTTACCTTCTGCCAAAAGGGTTTTCTCACTCAGTCGCTGCAAATGTTTCACTGCACTTGCTTCTCTCTATTAGGTCAGATAATACTCGTCCTCAGATTTAGCTAGCTGATATTAATTTATGAATTGATCTTTTCCAGCCATCTCAATGAAAGGCATTGTTGTATGTGGTGAAGGAGAAGGAGAAGTTTGCAAATGTTGGTGTTTGCATCCATGATGCTTCTCTATTTCTTCTGCTGCCTTCATTTAGATACTGCATGAGAATGGCCTGGATCTGTTGGTGAAGCTGTGACTTCCCACCATGGTTCTCCCTTTGAGGAAGACTTCAACTCCTTCCATTCCTACACTGAATGCATTTTAAAGCATTTCCTGAGTCCCCTGCCCCCCCTTTTGAGCAATAATACACTACAGTCAGCAGTACTAAATGCTCTCAGAAGGCCAGGGTTGAGGTTGGATACTCTACCATGTCTTGGCCTGAAGCTAGGCTGTGCTTAGTCCAGAAAACTGGCTCCAGCTTGATACCTTTGTGAGTGGCTTTTCTTGACTGCATGTTGACAGGGTTAGCGCAGAGTGTCCAGATGTGTGGGTTTTATCTCTTGTTTTGGTTGTATGATGGGAAGTTTAGGAGAGGACGAGGGAATTCTGCTGGGTAAGTTAGGGCTGTTACTCCAACGCCAGCTGGTAAAAAGTGAGGTGTTTTCAGCTGGCTTAGGGCTAGCCCTTCTCTAACAGACATGTCTTGAAGGAAGTTTGTTGAATTATCTCAATACAGAGCCAGGGACTGGACTAACAGATAGATTGTGTGGTCCAATGCTTCAGCTTGTTCCTGTGACCCCTCTGCAGAACCAGAGTGCACAAGCCCACCGGTCAAGTGCCAGGCACCTTGTGAAGTACAGGACTGGAAGCATGGGGTGAAGTGAGCTGTTCTTTGGTGCACAAAAGGGTTTCACATCAATGCATTAATGATACAGCACATGCTAAAGTGTTAAGCCCCATTCACCTTGCAGCTTGCAAGGTTTATTTGCAGACCTGTGGAGGAAATTCCATACCTCCCACTTTGCACAAGCAAAGAGGTATTTACAGATGCGTGTCCTTCGGTATCATGACTTTTTTTTACACATAGGTGCACATCAGAAAATGTACATTTGAATGCTTAAAGGAGGTTTTTGGACAATATTAGTTCTAAAGATTAAAGAAGGAAATGACACATGATGTGTGCTCCAACAGCGAGGCACTGCGCAGTGTAAGGGTCTCCACTTAGAGGCAGTGAGAGAGCCATTCTGCCAAATGCAAAGAATTTGATCCAGAATTGCTGAGAATAGAAATGTATTCCTGAAATTCCTTCAAGTAAGTGGCAACACTACACATTTTATTAATTAAATGGCAATATAGCAAAGCAGAACACAGAGAAGAGATAAACAACACATAAAGTTGCAGAGATTTTTCAGACAGTACAAAATAATTCCTGAAAGTATGAAAGTAAGAATAGGGAAGCACTAAATAGATTTTCTGGGATAATGCATAGTCACCATCGCTAGTGAGGTTTTTTGAGAACAAGCTTAACAAATAAGTGGTAGGGTGGATGTCATCTGAAAGCAGTATCCATGTAGCTGTTCCTGCTTTGGGCAGGGGAGTCGTTTGGTCTCCATGACCTCTTGAGATCTCTACCAGTCTTATTTTTCAAACCTGTAAGAACTCTCTCTTTACCACTCACCTTGTTATCAGCACTATAATCAAGTCATGACTCAGACTGGTTAATGTAGCTAATGTCCGTGAACAAAGCTGTCTAGTTGTGTGACAGCCCACCGAGTCATTTCTGTTTATCACAAATTCTTTACCTAAATGGGCCCAAACATACTGGTGTAGAGAGGAGGCCGTCGCTCACCTGCTCGGGGCTTGCCCGGTGAGCAGC
Source organism: Cariama cristata (assembly GCF_000690535.1). Lineage (NCBI taxonomy): Eukaryota > Metazoa > Chordata > Aves > Cariamiformes > Cariamidae > Cariama > Cariama cristata. The sequence goes on along the minus strand of NW_009607585.1, from coordinate 27,246 downwards.
ACAGGCCTGTGGAGCAGATGGGACATGAGTGCCAGGTTGACTTTTTTCCTCTGTCCCATAAAAATCCTATTATGTTCTTGTCATTATATCAAATTATTCTATGCTACGACATACTATGAGAGAGCCCTCCTGTGCTGCAAGGCACTGGAAATGCTCATCACAGATGACAGATCCCGTTACAAAATGGGCATCGAGGCGCAGGGGGAACATTTGCAGCATCCAAATGCAATAACCTGTGGCAGGAAGCAATGCTGAGTTAATTACGTATGTTTGGTACTATTCCAAGATTAGGAGACTTAGGAGACTCTGCGGCCACAAATTAAACAAGAGGGTTAAACTAGTCTGACAGGTCCCGTTAGCCTGGACCTAGAAGAATAATCCTTAGCACAGACTTTGTTTTTCACCATTTCATGAATTAAATTTGCTTGAAGTAAAACATAAGCAGACAAAATGGTTGAGGTAAAATGCTTTTGAAGGGTGAATTGTTAGCCCTTGCAGAGGAGATGTGCAGCCAATACTCTTGTAAACCCATTGGACTTTTGCCCTGAAAGTCTAATTACATTCATTTCTCACCAGCTGCTCGAGCAGTAGAGTAATGGCTACAGCATGTGCACAGCAGAAGGAGGGCATTCTGCAAACCTGTGGAAGTTACTTCCACTGCAATCAATGGGACTATTTGTGCGAGTAACTATTTGCAGGATTAGGTCTTTGGTGTCAGAGTAGAGACACCAAAATCCATCAGTTTGTCAAAGAGAGGGCAAGGGCTAGATGAGCTGGTTGCCTCTGACAGCTCTGTTCTTAGTAGCAGCCTTTAATCTCATTTCTGATCATAAGGGGAAATAGGGTAGAAGATTAAATGAAGAAACAGAATTGCTTTTGGTGAGAGAACTTTGTACAGAGCTTGCCAATGGCTGGCTGCCATTGGGAGGATCTAAATGTGTGCAATGGTAGAATGGCAACAGATGTAAAACATTTTATCAGCCCAGGCAATATTGAGTTGCTGTGCTCTAGAGGCAGCATAGCTTCCAATTTCTGAGTTATCTTACTGGGTAAGGTTATACATGGATGGTTAGCAGTTATAACCTGCCTCATCTGGAGCAGGGATATTTCAGGTTCCTTGTGGAGATCTTAAATAACTTTCTAGTGAATGTGTTGCTTCATCTGTAACAGCTGGCTAGAGAGTTTCAGTGATTTATTTTCAATCACACTTTCTAAGTTTGAGGTTTTATGGAAGTTGTGAATGCTTTCTTCCTGGGGGTTCTGAACTATTTCAGCCATTTTATTTAAAAAAAAAATAATTATATAGTTAAAATTATATACTCAGCAGCTCAGTGCCATGGTTTAACCCCAGTCATCAACTAAGCCCCACACAGCTGCTTGCTCACTCCCTACCCCTGGTGGGATGAGGGAGAGAATCGAAAGAATAAAAATGAGAAAACTCGTGGGTTGAGATAAAGACAGCTTAATAGGTAAAGCAAAAACCACACACACAAGCAAAGCAAAACAAGGGATTTGTTCACCACTTCCCATGGGCAGGCAGGTGTTCAGCCATCTCCAGGAAAGCAGGGCTCCATCACCCATAACAGTTACTTGGGAAGACAAACATCATCACTCCGAAGGTCCCTCCCTTCCTTCTTCTTCCCCCAGCTTTACATGCTGAGCATGGCATCATATGGTACAGGATATCCCTTGGGTCATTGAGGTCAGCTGTCCCGGCTGTGTCCCCTCCCAACTCCTTGTGCATCCCCAGCCTCCTTGCTGGCGGGGTGGCGTGAGGAGCAGAAAGGGCCTTGACGCTGTGTAAGCCCTGCTCAGCAATAATGAAAACATCCTTGAATTAGCAACACTTTTTTCAGCACAAATTCAAAACACAGCCCCATAGCAGCCACTGTGAAGGGAATTGACTCTACCCCAGCCAAAAGCAGCACACTCAGGAGCACAGATCAGTGCTGTGTGAATTCACTTTCATGTTGGCCAGCTGGCAATGTATTGTCTCTCTCTTCCAGCCCTTCATTTACACAGCAAACTGGCATCTGTCAGCAAGGGGGGTAAGGAAAGTGATGCAAACTCAACATAGTCTAGTGTCAAAGAAGTGGATGAGAAAAGAGGCTGTTACCTCCTCATTTATGTGGTTTGAAAGGTTTTTGATCGGTGTTTCAACCTCAAGGCTGGAAAAGAAGCTGAGGGGTTGTTACTTCAGAAAGATGAGGTCCTACAGCTGTTCAGTAGTACGAAAGAAAAAAACCAAATCTGTTGTGTCTGTACTTACTGGGATTTAAGGGTATGTGCTTGGGGATCTCCCTGTGGAAGAGGAGGGAGCGGTCGGTGCATGCCCACATATTGCTCTGTTACAGAGCTGGGAGCTGGCTAGGTATGTACCCAGATGCTGAAAGAGATTTTAGGTTCTGTACCCAAAACAGAACAAAAAGCTGCTTTCCTTCCTTTTCCCATCTTGTGCGGCATGCCATCTGCTAAGACTGGGTTATTTGATGCAGCATACTTAGTCAGTACAGCTGATTTAGTGTAGCAATGGGATGCAAGACGAGTGATTTTCTACACAGTCGGGAGCTGAATGAGACTGGGACAAAGGAGGAAAGCCCAAGACTGAAATTACTCATTTTTCTTCAAGTAATGTTAATGTTACCAATGTCATCAAGTTAGCTGTTGGTTTCCCAACTGTTTTATATTATAGAGCGTTGTCTCTGAAGTAAAAGAAGCAAAAACAGTCATTGCATCACATTTATATATACGCATTAATCATTCGCCTTCAGCATCACAGCATATTAGTAATTCCAAGTGCTTAAAACCTGATGCTTATATTGCAACATGTATTTTTCTAGCGGTAGAAATGTCTAAGTTTTAAAACTGAGTCACCATTTCAATATTAAATACAGCCTTTGTGAGCAGTATCTCAAACCGGCACAAGATGGCAGGATCATGACATTGTAAAGCCGGCATCTTTAAGCGCGTTGTGGTAGTCATAGCAACTAGTTTGAAATGTAGTCTTTATGTTTTGCAGAGGAAAATATTGTTCATTTTGAGGTGCAAATGGTGTAATGATATTACCTTTTTTAAAATTATTATTTTACTTAGCATTAAAGTCAGCTATGTCATACAGGACTGACTTTCCAAAGTTTTATCGGAAACAAAGAACAGTTACAAATACAGTACATGGAGTTCTTGCCACAAGTCTTTTAAAGCATTCAATGTTTGGTTTTTTGATATTACGGTTTTTTCATTTAATTTTTTTTCCAGGTCCTTCTTTTCAGGAAGCCTTATCCCTATAATATTGCAGCAGACCTTTGCTTCTACCCAGGAAACCAGAGAGCCTGAGCTCCTCATCAGTGAAGCAGAGCTGGGGGAGGTGGGGGGAAGGACTTTTCGTTTGCTGAAACTGTCTTATGCATCCCAAAATTCAAAGGCAACAGTTGTATTCCAACTACACCCTCACTGAAAGAGATGTAGGTTTCTTACAGTGAACTTGAAAACAATTAACAAAACCTAAAGTGGATTTGATGATTTTGAAATAACCATGCTGAATTTAATAAGCAAAGTCTTTGGTGTTTCTGAGTATTCAGATAATGGCCAATTACTTTCAGAAATTAGTTCTTAAAACAGTCCAAGAAGTTGCTGCAAACCTTTATATTACGGTGTTTTGTTTTCCTCCATTCAGACATCTATTTGGCAGAAAAATGATCCAGCTACGCTATTATCACAGCACAGAGTCAAGAAAGAACACCACTTAATCATGCCTTGGGCCAAAAGACAGGGGCAGGTTCTTCAGTGAAACCCAGGTGTGTCTCTGCATTTATCCATGGAGATAATGTTGTGGGACTCAGATCTCGCGCTGCAGAAGCTGAAATTATTGAGGAAGAATTCTTGTCAGTATGAAGGGATACATTCACCAATGTGGGGGAAAAAAGTTTTAAATAAGCTTAAAAACATTTCCCTTTGGAAAATTAAGACACTTAATGATGTTGGAACATCTTATGATCTCTGATTGCTGCAAATTATTATTTCTAATGTTTTCACTTGGAACAACTGGAAATCACTCAAGAACTGCCCTTCATGGCCTGGCATTGCTGATTCTGCTCTTTCAGAAACCTGAAAATATCCACATATCTCAGTATTTTCAGGATGCTTTGGTTTACATTCAGTTTGAGAGAAAAAAAAGGAAGGTTCTGAGTGAAGTTCTTGCTTGCATCCTCCCCTTCTTCTCCCTTTGCCCAATTGTGCTAGCCTTCACCATATAGGACTGTTAGGCCAAATATTTATGCACAGAGACAGATTATCCTTTCCCACATTGTCATGTTGACATTATTTTTAACAAAAGCACACATTTTCTGAAGATTTTTTTTTGAGATTAAAAGGTTGTGACTTTGGGTCTTGCTCTAATAAAAGAAAAAAGCAAACCAGAAAAACCCAGCCAGTGTGTTCAGAATGGCTGCAGGGGAATGATGCATCTTGCTTTTTAATGAAAATCTTCAACTCTGTTTATCCAAAACAACCTTTACAGTAAAGTTGTTTTGAGGTTTTGGTTTGAAGTTTACAACTCCCAGTTTTCATTTATTCAATCATACATATGCATAAAACATTTTTTATTATTCAGAGAGTAATTTGCATGAACAACAGGGCTTTATCTCAAATGCTCGTGAAGAAGGCTGTTCTTATGTTGGGTCAGCTGGAAGTTACTCTCCTTTACTGTAGGGCTTTCAATTAATTAAATTCAAAGAATCTGTTTGACTGCTAATGCCTGTTATACTCCAGATAAGAAAAAAGAAATTACATTTGTCATCAGAGACACTGCTAACGTACCTCCTGAGCTGTAGCCATGATACACATTGAAACTTAGGAAGCATTGTCTGCCCAAAGGTTGACTTAATATTTTAGTGGGGCATACCCATCTGTGATGAATACAGGATGGCTCTTCTGATGCATTTATTTATTATACAAAATGAACCACATTTCTGAACTTTTAATGCAATGGAAGTTTGTCTGAAGTATTATGCTTTGCATACAGGAAAAAAAGGAGTGAGCTGCAGTCGGAATAGAAGTGGTGTTTACCTAAATTATCATTCCAGAAAATTGATTGTTCTTATGAGAATCAGTAAGAAAATAAGAAAATTTTTTTCTTTTCTTTTTTTTTTTTTTTACTTGAGTTCCACTTTCTGTCTGCAGCTTTGGTTCTGCTAACTGAAGGAGAAACTCTAGTGGCCACTTTCTGACTTTATTTGTACTAGTGTAAGACTTCAGATGGAAGACCAAGTGAAAAGCAGGTAACAGTTGACTCAGACGTTTGATATCAACCAGGAATCCCCGAATGTCTGACAGTTCTGTATAGATCACAGCTAATAAATGAAGACATAGCTTAATAACAGTGGAGATGCTTTTATTCTATACTCTTGCTAGTACATATACTAACAGTCCACCTTTTCTCACATGCATCTTCCATAAATCCTTTTGTGAGATTCCCCAAAAGGAACGAAGCTATATTTTTTAAGACAAGACAGCTACCCAGTTTAAGAAAGGAAGTAGTAGAATCCACATTCTTTAAGGTATTTAATAGTGTTCACTGTACTGTTGGTAGATATCTTTACTTGGTAGGGGGAAAGCCAAATTCTTGAAAAACACTGAAACCAAGCAACTGTAATGGAAACTGATTTGCCATCTTTGCCTTCAAGAGTGTTGAGCTGGGAGTTTGAAGAAGGCTCACATTTTATGCTGAATGGAAGGAATATAGACAGTACTTCCTGATCTCAGAAATCCAATAATTAAAGAATCATAGAATGGTTTGGGTTGTGATGGACATTTAAAGATTGTCTAGTCCACCCCTCTTCCATGGGCAGGGACACCTTCCACCACACCAGGTTGCTCAAAGCTCCATCCAACCTGGCCTTGAATGCTTCCAGGGATGGGGCATCCACAGCTTCTCTGGGCAACCTGTGCCAGTACCTCACCACCTTCATTGTGAAAAATTTCTTCCCTACCTCAAATCTAAACCTACCCTCTTTCAGTTTAAATCCATTGCCCCTTGTGCTGTCACTACAGACCTTGGTAAAAAGTGTTTCTCTGTCTTTCTTATAAGCTCCTTTTATATATTGAAAGGCCACAATAAGGTGTCCCCGGAGCTGTCTACTTCTCCAGGCTGAACAACTCCAACTCACTCAGCCTGTCCTCACAGGAGAGGTGCTCCAGCCCTCAGGTCATCTTCGTGGCCTCCTCTGGATTCGCTCCAACAGGTCCATGTCCTTCTTGTGCTGGGGACCCCAGAGCTGAAGGCAGTACTGCAGGGGGGGTCTCACCAGAGCAGAGCAGAGGGGAAGAATCCCCTCCCTCGACCTGCTGGTCCTCCTTCTTTTGATGCAGCCCAGGATACGATAGGTTTTCTGGGCTGCAATCACATTTTGCCAGCTTAGGTCCAATTTTTCATCCAGCTGTGTCCCCAAGTCCTTCTTTGCAGGCCTACTCTCAAAGATAATTCTATAATTCATCTCAGGTTTCTTGACATTCAGATTTTGCTTTGCTTTAGACAATGCACAAAAATACACTAATATTTACCATTAAAACTAATTTATGTACATCTTTAGATATTTTACAAAGTGAATTGATAACACAAAAGGCACTCAGGACCAGGAACTGAATTTGTACAGATTTTTATAGATGTGAGGACTTGAAAAGACTTGAGTTTCGTCTTTGTTTCAAAAAGAGGCTTTGAGACATTGGGTAGGTGGAAGAAAAGGGATTGATGGGTGTAGATAGGATAAAGCAGATATGAGCTTGAAAGCCTAAGGAGGAGAGAAAATTTGAAGAGAAAAAATATGATACAATCTGATTGAGCAGGAATAGAGAACAAAAAATCATCAAGAGACTTCCCTTAAAAGAGACGGTAGAATGGAGATATATTTTATAGGCTGCTATATTGGATTAAAGGAGGCCTAAAATGAAAAGCTATGTGCAACAAAGGCATCAGACAGATAGGTTTCTCCTTTTCTTTTTCATGGCTGAGGGCTTCCAGCCCTTTTCGCATTTGGTTGATTGCAAAGTATGAAATCTCAGAGGGTCACAGTCATCTTTGGCTTTTGTTGGTGAGAAGCACAGAGCAGGCCCCATTGCATGTTGCTGCTGTTTTATTATAACAGCTTTCCCTCAGGAAGAGTAGGCAGAAAGCTAGACAGACTCCTTTTATCCAAGTACATGGTAGAAATACAAGAGCCAGAGTGTACACCATTATCTATGCAGTGGGCCAAATGCACCTTGGAGTCACTGAAGTAAGTGGAGTTACACTGAAGATTTTTGCCAATATAAAGTTTAATGCAATGTTGATGCTCCTCTTTTCTCTGTTATTTTGTGTTCACCTTGGGCAAACTTCAGCTTTTCTCTCTTCACTTTTCTACGATATCACTAGGCCTGATCTTTTGAAATCTGGAAATATCAAATGCCTTACATCTAAGTGATGTTCCAGGCATAGGTTTAGCGTGGTCCTTTAGAAAGCCAAGCCCGTTGGGCAACCTGACCTGCCTGGTTCACCCTCAGACCGTCCTATCACGGGGTGACTACTGCCTGACATGGGCAGCGGTGTGCTGGGGCTGCTGCTGAGGAGACATCACAGGGAGGGTCGGAGCTGTGGGTCAGGCAAGGAACAAGGTATAGAAACTATTCCAAATCAGCTCTAGCAATAATATGAGATTGTAAATTGTTTCCTTAGCAAGAGGTTCCCTGCATCAGGAGCCAGCTTTGCACAGGGTCTGATGGATCCAGCACTCAGAAATTCACGGTTAAGGGCTCCACTGGGGAGAGCAGTGTGGCTAGCAAAATATGAAGAGCTTTTGCTTTTTAAACCCATCCTACGAAAAGTGAAGGTTCCTTTATGTTGAAGGAAGCCTGGATTCTGGGCCAATATAGTTGCAACCTTTCTGTGTTTACTTCTAAAATCTTTGTCCCACCCTTCATCCTCTCAGTTTAATTATTGTAACCATCTCTTTACCCTGGTTTCTAGCTTTGCACTTTCCTCTCACCAGCAGTCTGCCTGGGTGCTGTTTTGTCCACAGCGGGTGCCTCTTTGGACAATTAGCTGAAGCTTGACTGAGCTGTACTTCACCTCCATCTCATTTCTGCTCTTCTGTCTCTCCCCAACCCCTCAGTCACTGTGGTTTTGCACATTGTAGGATGCTCAGTGCTTTTTTCAGCACGTCTGTCCTCATTCTGTTTCATGACCTCTTTTGTGTAACCCTGTGGTACAGGAGTGCTGAGATAGAAAGGCTGGGACAGAGCGTATCTCCTTCACTGTCTTCCTGCGAGATCATTTATTCCAAGAAACCTGTTCTATTGGTCCCACCTATCTTTGTTCAGTTGTTTAATATTAAACTTACCCAACAGCATGAATTGTAATTAACATGAATTATATCACATGACAATTTCTGCCCTGATTTTCTCTCATTTACATAAGTGCTAAACTGTAAGCATGTTTTGTCTTCCAAACATTTTCCAAGCTTAAAGGTGGGTGCTTTTGAAAGCCTCTGATGGCTAAGGACACCAGACTCTTGGAAAGAGACATCAGTGCATGAATAAAATTTAGTTTCTTAATATCTAGGCCTTACTTCATGACTATTCGCTATGTTCTGCTGTAGTTCAGATTTGGGTTGGTGAGGGACTTACAAAAGGTGTGAGTAGTTAAAGAAGAGCATATGGAGCATGCTGGTTCACAAAGTTGAAACCCTGGTGCAACCGTGATTTTTCTTTCTGCTTTGATTACACAGGCCAACTTTTAGGTAATGTAAATACGTCAGGATACATATCTTGTCTGAGTAAGAAATCATGCCTCTGCCTAAATATGATATCCTTTACTATGCTGTGCATTACCAAATCCCCTAGAAAACACTCTTCAAGCAATTTAAATCCAGTATTTCAAATTCATTTTCAAACAGACATTTTCAAATCTTAAGGCTGGGGCAGTATTTTCCTTTCTGTCTTCAGGTGGTACAAATTTTATCTTATCCTTTCCTCTACTTAATAAACCCCACATTGCACTTCAAAATCTCTCATTCATTCCTGCAAAGCTGAGGTGATGATGCTGTTCGTGCCACCCTTGGTCCCAAAAGTCATTACAGATGTAAGGAATGTGCTCAGCCCTGGCCTATGTGATGCTGCTTTTTCGTCTGGAGGCATCCTTTTCTCCAAGCCATATAAATGTCTCTAATGCTATGTTCTCTTCAGCCTTTAGCTGACTGCCTGACACTTAGGAGTGAAATGTGTTTTGTTTGTCATCTGTGAAACTAGTTTGTGCAGCAATTGGTCTCCTTTCAGAAGAGTGCTATATAAATGTAAGTCATTAATGTTGTCATTACCCAGGGACAGGAAAGGATGAAAATGTGCATATGTATTTTTTAGTGCTGGTGTAACTACAGTATTGTGTAAGCCTATTTAAATGTTATCTGTTTGGTATAATGCTTGCTATTTAGTTTTAAGCAAGAAGAAATGCGGATGGTTTATGCTTCTTTTAGTTCCATTTTAATACAGTGCTATTAAACTAAGGAAATTTTAGATTAGAGGGAGTGAAATAATAGGACGATTTTAAAAAGAGCAATGACATAGAATGAAAAATGAAAATAACTCTGATTGCTTAGAGATAACACTTTCTTAAAGTAGCAAACATTAGTAGAACTGTACCTGCCTCTACCTTTTTCATCTGCTTCTGCCTTTTTTTCATCTGGAGACCCCAGAATCTTGAAAGCCTGATAACAACAACTTATGAAAAATCTGAGAAGTCCATCTACTTCTACAACAGGATTATTCATCACCCCGTGTTTTCCCCATCTGGCAGTAAATGGCCAAAATGCTGAGACCACCACCGCCTCACTTGCAAATTGTTCCACAGTCTAACCAGTCATGCTATTGAGAAGATATGCCTGCAGTTCAATCCAAATTGTCTGCAATCATATTGCTTCCTTTCTGTTGTTATCCTGAGTAGTTCCTCCCCACCCATGTGTTTAACCTCTCTGAAATATTGTGGATGGCAATCAGATCCCTCTGAGTCACTGCTTAGCTAAGCTGTACGCACTTTGAGATTCGTTCTTTTCCCATGTAAATCTTTTCAGACATTTAACCCTTTTTCTCCACTTTCCTGTGAAATCATCAACATTCACTGAAGTCATTAGAAGAATTGCCACTGGCTGAACATGGGAATCAACAGCAAGCCTTACACAGATGGTTTCTTTAGTGGCCTGTGTGTGGCTGGAGCTACGTTACGAAGCTAGCGTTTTAGCTACATAAAGAGGTAAAGTCCCAACTCTGTTAAAAATCAATGCCCACATTCTTACTAGCTGCAGCATGGCCCAATTGAGTCACCCAAGGTAGCAGAAATGGTATGCAGGAAATAATGTGTCTTCCAGACTCCAGAGGTAGAACCACCATCAGTGGTAGAACCACATTTCATTAGATTACTGCTGTGACGGACTGTGTGTGACTACACGCACAGGGAACCTATACAATTTTCAATTTATTTACCATTTTTGTTTGGAACAACACTTTGGAAATGTTAAATATTCTGTGGAATGGAAAGGTTTTAGAATTTTTCCTTAGGACAACTAACATAAAGTGGCATTTTTGAAAAATACAGTCAGGGGACTGAGTCTTGGCCAAAGAAGGAGCCCATGAAGCCAGGTGGCTGGTCAGCACTTTCGACCTCTCCCTTCCCAGTGAGCCTGGTGACCAAAAAGCTGTCCTTCCTGAGAGCTAAGGAGCCTGGAAGGCAAGGCGGGTCACACCAGTCTCCCTGCCTGCTTTCCATCAACAATTTTGACAGGTCCCCACAGAGTGTTGTTATTAAACCAAATCAGTATTTACAGCCAGAAAATGTCTGTCAGAATGTATTTTTAACAAGCTGAACTTTAATTCTTCAGCTGTCTGTATGGTAGGCATGTCCTTTACAGGCAATTTTTCATTCCTCATTCCATTAAAATGGTTTCAATTTGACATGCCAAAATAACCCTTTCTCAGAAAAACTCCAAAACTTCTAATATAGCAAATAGATGTATAAAGTCACTTATTACCTTTTGCTCCAAAACTAATTTTAAGGGAAGAGAGAATAGCGCTTAAATGCCTAAGCAAATTGGGGACCTTATAGGGGCAGTGCAACCTACTCAGATTTAAAGAAATAAGAATAAAATAGTTAAGCTAAATGGTTTGATATTTGGGATTATTATTTGACAAGTTATTGAAGCTGTATAAGGAGAAAGTATGAAAAATTGAAATGACAACGCTGCCGAGACTATGTGTCAGGTAAAGTAACTGCAGAAAACTGCTGTAGTGCTCATCAAGACCATCCAGCCCCAGTATGCTTGCAAGGTAGAAACAGCAGATAAAGCACTTGGAGAAGACACTAGTACAAATTGGCATGTCTATTTAATTGTCCTACATTCCACAGCACTCCTAGCTCCCATAAAAAGAGTTAATGCCTTTTATATTTCTGCTTTGCTTTTGTTAAGGAATTGCAGTCAAATTCTTGTTCCTAGTTTTGCTCAGAGTTTCTCACAGATCTGGGGTGAGAGTCCTGCCCATGACTGGTTGGGACTAAGGGTAATTGGTGTTGCAGGAAGAGATAAAGAGGGCAATGTCCCAATGTCACGGGACTAAAGCTTTTAAACAGAAAGGGGGGAAAATCTCCTACTTGTTTTCTTGGTCTTAACTCAACAGAATTAATATTTTTTTAGTGATATATAATGAACATAGAATTGATGAAATTTTGTACCTGCAGCGCTTTATTTATGTATGTATAGATTAGTCTTTCCCTATATGGCTTACAATATTCTGGCTCCCATCCACACCCATCATCCCAGTTTAGAAACCTTTTAATTAGGCAGAGTAACAGGAAAGACTTTGGAGTGTACTCAAGGGAGAAGATAGTTGCTGTTGGACCAAAGGACAAGACTGGAGGATGGAGCTACGAAAAGGTAACTGCATCAGGAGGCATGGAGTCATTTCAGTTAAAGCAGTGGGGGAAAAGCAATGGGAGAAGGGTCAAATGGAAAGGGAGGAAGTCCAAGGCTATGGGTGTCCTTGAGACCCTATAGAGGCTGCAGCCTAAGAAAATCTCCTGCAGAGCCTTTTCCAGACTGTGTTGTGTTGTTACTGGTTTTGAGTGGATGACTTTGCATGTTTTATAAAGCTTCAGTGAAGTGGTGTCCATCTGGCAAACCAATGAAAACTGAGGTTGACAGAGCTGTCAGAACCACCAATAAAAAGTCTTCAAAGAGCACTTTATCCTAAGGAGCAGCAGTTCGAGGTGGAAGAAGAAGAGTTAGGTCGTGCCTTCATTTCTGGGTGAGAACAGAAAGAGGGAGTCCTCTGTCCATCAGGTGAGCACAGTACTTAAAAAATGCAAACAAGTCAACACAGAAATACATGTTTAAATTGTATTCACTTTCAAATAAATGTTTGGGTGTGGGTGTGAATTATCACTCATCAATGATCTTCAGTGCTGCAGCCATCACCCGTATGAAGGGGTCTGGTTATGTGGAACAGTTATTGTGAAGAAAGTTAGGACACAGATCCTGCCTTTGAGTGTTGCTTTGGTAGCTACCTGTAGGGACAGTCTTACTCTGGTACTCTGCTTTTACTTCCTTCTCTTCCCCCCTTTATTGGGGCAAATGGCAATCTGGTGACAACGCTCTTCAGAACAGCAACTTAATTAGGCCCTGCTGGTACGGTGAAAGTGTAGGTCCTACCAGAGCATGTGTCAATACATCACTGTCAATACAAACCATCACTGCTCCAAAAGCTGACAGTTCTGCCAAAACTAGGAATGTGAGCACTTTGGGAGTATCCTGGTAGAAACTTAGGTTACTGGTGGCCTCAGACCATTCAGTTAGGTATGAGCTGATCGGCCTTCACAGTCAGGGAGCCTGACCCTTTCATTATTCCAGCTTCAAGTCTGTAGACCATATATCTACCTCTGAGTTCTCAAAGTACAGTTTGACACCTATGCTTTGACTTACTTAAAGTATAAAAAGAATCTGGAGAGCAAGAAGAGAGAGGCTAAAAATGTGCAAGGTACAAAAGTAAACACACAGTTCCTAAAGTCTCACAAGCTTTAAGAAGGGAAATAGAAACCACATTGCTGTTTATTTTACTTTATTGTCATCTGTGCATGTGGTTTTTTAAAATTTGTCTTCTATGCTGTAAGTGGATGATACCAATCTAATTCCTACTCAAAGACTCATTGAGGCATTTTTCATCTTGTTTGCTTACCTAGCAGCAACAATAACAGGGATCCAGCTGTGAATGGATCTCAGTATGATACTCTAATTCAAATGATTTCTAATTAGAATATCAGTGAATGTTTTACCCTCAGGTCATCAATGTCCTTTCCTAAGAATGGATACTTACTGCTCACAGATTTATTCTATTTCTGAAATTTCCTGGTTTTTTCTTTTCTGAATAGACTTGAAGTCCCCGAGTGTCTAATGAACATAGGGCAAATTTGAAATTTGTAATCGGTATATGTTTTTGACATAACTGAATAAAACTTCATGAATCTTTTTGTTTCTATTTGCAAAACCAGGTTGCACTTCCTTATACTTTAAGAACTTCATAGTTACTGAAGTCTGCCTATACACTTTCAATAGTCTGAGCAAGCCTTTCTTTTCTACATGTTCATAAAGATATTCAAGAAATCTCAGCAACTATGTATGCAGATAGGTGAGCAAAGCTGACATTTAAACTATTGAAAATTGCATAACAGCTACTAATGTAAAAAAAAAAGATTATAAATATGACGAATGAAGAGCTGTGAATTAACATTTAAAAATTCAACAAGCTGGGTTTTCTATGTGAATAAGTATGAAAGGTGAAGGAAGATATTTTTAAAAGCTTTTATTGTACGTCAGCAGAGTGCGTGTCAGAAGGAAATTATTTTGAGAATACCTTAATATCACAGTTGCAGTAATTAGACTTTAGGTATGTAGAAGGGATCAAGGTTTTTTTCCTTGGGAGAGTTTTCAGAGTTTCCTTTTTGCTGCCTCTAGACACATGCCCTGAAGACAAGAGAAGGGAAGATCATGGCTCACTTGAATTCTTAGAAACTACTCTGGTTCTTGAAGTGCTTTAGTGAAAAAGCTCAAAGCAAGGCTGTGATGTGCCACATAATTGTAAATTTTGCAGTGAGATAATCATGGGTAGCTGTAGTAGAAAAAACATATATTGAAAGGGCAGAGACAAAAAATATTCCTGAAGGTAGGACTTAAGGAGGCTTATAAAAATACAAGCTACCATAAAATAAAATTAAGAAAGAAAAAAAGAATAAATGAGTGAATTTATATCTACTAAACCCACGCTGACTGTGATAGCTTCAAGCTTTGTCCTAGAGGACCTGGTCATTGGCAGAAGTATTTTGGTGAAGCAGAGGAAGTTTGCTGCCTGAGGAATCACTTGCTGCAGGGCTAAGGCTAAGAGATGCTCAGCCTTTGGCTGCTAGCTTAAATTCCAAGCAACACTTATGCCAGCACATGGCTGTCTAGGGACTTGAAGCAGCATGAGCTCCATGGTACAAAGTATATCACTACAATTGAATTGAAACAAAGTGAGTGGGCAGATGTTTATTTAATGCTGTGGCAGGTGTAAGTCATGCTTGGAGAAGCATACAGTCTTTGCTTATTTTCTGTAAACAGAGGAGAATAAAAAAGCTTGAATCTCTATGGATCCAGAGCAGCAATGGGATGACTGTGGGCCACCTCTTCTATCTAAAGACCCTGAAATGGTTTTGCTAGTCAACATTCACAGATCCCCTTGACCTTTCTTGAGAGCCATGGAAGGCTATCTCCTCATCGGTACATTTCTGTAACAAAATTGTTTTATCCTTTTACCTTAACTTAGTTGATAAAGTAGCATTTGTTAGCAGAGGTGGTTCCTCATTCTTGGGCTGATCATATCTGAAGATCTCCTATTTCTCATGTGGTGAAATAAGTTGGAACAGAAAGGATGGACAAAGAGTCTGGTAGAGAGTTTGTACAGTTTCATTGACTAAGCCATGTTTAATATCTCTCATATGAGATACAAATCATCAGTCTTTGAAAATTTGCAAGCATTACAGTCCACATAAACATAAACTCTTACTACTAGCTTACAGTTCCTGCAGTCTATTTCCAACACCTTTCTTCAGATCCATAGGGTTGTCTGTGATGTGATAATGTGTTTAGAAATGTGACTTCCCTTGTCTATGCTAGGCAAAGAGTCCTTTGCAAATTCCTGTTGGTGAGTTCATCTCAGAACACAACCTTCTGTCCTAGTTTAGCAACGGCCTTTCATGTGGGGAGGAGCAGAAGAAGGGAAATAAATAGAACTATAACTACTGCTCTGGTTTGGTACCCTCCTTTTGGAAGATCTGGCATGCCTCCTTCAGGTACTCTTCAGAAAGGGACCTATATCACAGGAATGACTCAAAAGCTTAAACATTACCTGTGACACAGGTCTTGTTCTAAGAAGTCTCTGAAAGTAGTAGCCCTTGTTGAGAGAGAGAAGGAATATTTGGAAGATGTGTATTTCCACCTTTCTTTACTCCTTTTCTAGCAAACAGCAACATTTTCTCAGCATTGGACATTTAGAGAAGCAAACTAATAAAAGAAAGTTCCTTTTCTCATTGTCTCTTGAGCCATTTACTTTTTATTTCCCACTGGTTCTTAAATGTCAGGTGCATGTAACATGCATACCTTTTTTTTTTGGAAGAATTGATAAACATAATTACCTCCTCTTCAGAAACAAAACCAAACCAAGCCAAACCAAACCAAACCAAACCAAAGCTGCTTTCCTTACCAATTTCCCCAAAAGCTCAGCTATCCATTGTAGCAGTGGAAGCAACCACAGAAGAATGAATGCAGTCCCAGAGAACAACTAAGAAAGAATTCAGTTCTATTTACTTCAGGAGTGTTCAATAAAATTTCAGCATCTTCTTGTGAGATATGAAACCACAGGAAAGTTTTTGAAGAGAAGTATGGCAATGAATATGCAACCTGAGGGAAATAGTCTTTTGAATTAGTTACAACGGCTGTTAACATAGATGTACATAAAATGGGTGACTATTTAAGAAGTGAGCTGGAAAACAGATCAGTAAGAGTTGATCCTTTCACTGTTCTTGAAAACCATATTGATAATTAAGAAGCTATATAAAATATTGAGGAACCCTGCCAAAAGCATAATAAAGAGTTCATTTTCATCCATTGTCCTTGTTGAAGAAGCCATGACAGAATAGATAAAGTGTGATCAAGTGATCATTAGCCATGCAGAATGGAAGGAATTGCTAGCTGATATATTTACAGAAACACCTTAAAATATCAGTGTGCTAAATCTAAATGATTACAAGCATCTAGTATCTTGTGAAAAGAACCTGTGTATGCTAAGATGATAATGGGGAGAGAACTTAGCAGTAAACAGCCTGTAAGAGAAGCTACACTGCAGGCTTAGTGAGGATCTGGGAATTATTCAGAGGAACTGACCCAAGGTATTCTGCGAAGCTATAGAAACAAACAGCTGCAAATCTAGATCACCAAAGAAAAGATGGATCCGTGGGTGCTTAGAAACTGTGATTGTACTCTTTTATGGATAAAGTTCACCACTAAAATTATGACAAGAGAGATCGTTTCAAAAGACATTTCTTCTAAGGTGTGGGAACAAAATTTGGGACCTCCCTTAATTCGTATCATAAACTGGGTACCAATAATAGAAATTTAACCTGACATGTTTTGAAAGTGATCCTATTTATAGGTCACTAATTTAAAGACTTTAAAAGCTAAGTCCCAAATGCTCAAAGGTATGGAGCTAGATATCTAAATACCCCTGAGGATGTTGATTCTATTGTTCAGCTAAGCTATGTAAGCTTAGCTAAAATGTGTATATAAGACATACATGTTTTTTATATTATCTTTAACTGAAAGAACATTTTCTTCCATAACAAAGTCTTCAGAGCGCTCATTTCAAGATTAATTTCATCTTTCAACTTCAATCTATAAGGTTGTGAAAGAAAAAAGTGGTGGTGATATCAATATTCTTTAAGTAAGAATGGTAATTTCATTCTTGTTCTATTATTGTGTGGCTGGTTTTTTATCTTCTTATCAAATAAAATAGCAGATTATTCTGGGAAAAATTAAAGCTTGAAAGAGGTCAGCCTCCTAGAGAGAACATCAGAAAACGATGGACTTTAGAAATTGGAGGATTATTAGGGGTGTGAATGATCTTAATTGAGCAGATCATAGCAGTTACTGGGCTGGATTTATTACAGTCATCAGATTTTCTTCTGTGAATAGAAGGTCTTTCTCAATGACTTCATACTCATTCAGGCACTTTCCATGCATTTCCACTGAAGGCTACCTGTGGCTATGTGGGTGTGAAAGCAATATACATAGCTCACATGAACGCTTGTGATGTTCCTATGTTTGCCTTATTGAGCCCACACAAGACAGACTCTCCATTTACAGGTAGAACTATAGTTTCCCTGTTGCTGTAATTCTAGCCCCCAGTGTCAATGTGTCTTAACGTACTTCTGAGGTCTAAAAATTTGGCAGAATACGTGTGGGGAAAAGAGGTGGGGTATTTTTGAATGAGAGCAAAGGAGCACAGTGATCCAAAATTATTCTGGCGCTATCACACTGAAATAATCTTTTGTGCACTTCGAGAATAAAAATTTAACCCCTACAGAAGGACAGAACCTTTCATGCAAAGCAAAGACAGTTCTGCATGCAAACTACAATAAATACACTGGAGACTTTACATGCATCCTGAATTCTAAGAAAATGTCAATAATGCAGTTAGATCTAGAGGACAGTGGAAGTAATAGGATTTTCTTTATTTATTAAAGCTGAACTAGTCAACATTTTGGCTCCCATCTATATCCTTCCATTTCCAGGCAAAATATTATTTTTTTTCTATCAGCAAATCCTTGGTCTTCGACCTGCACATTAGCTAATCTTCCACCTTCTGTCTTAACACACACAAGCTGTCCCTTGCACCTGTGGTGTTTCCTTGCAGCAGTCCTTCTTATTCTGTTTAATATGTGGAAAATATTTTAGAAAAATATATGATGTTCACAATTATAGATGGAAATTATATGGATGCATGTGTGCACATTTATGAAAGTGTGATCATGGTGAAATAGGTATCGAGAGATCTTTTGGCTGTTATTTGTCCTACTTGACAGTTATTCAGATATCTGTCATATTGAAAGGCACAAAGAGGAGGTAAGCATTTTCATTTCAATGTTTCCTTTCTTTGAACTGAGGACTCATTTTGAGATAAAAGATTACACATTAAAGTGAGATAAAAGAAGTGACCCAAAGCAGCCAAAGTGGTTTGAGGAAGTCAGTCTGTTAATGATTGTTTAAAGCTGTCGTTACCGCTCAAGATATTTTCTCCCAGCTGCTAGCTGAGGTGCTGCTAGTTGCTCCCCCAGCAAAGCCCAAGGAAGCCCCCATGCTGCTGCTGCTGCCCCCTTAGAGGCAGGCAGCCACCATGGCCGCTGCAGCACCACACGGCTTCTCCTGCAGGGCCTCTGCTGCCACACTGATTGGCTGGTCATGGATATGCTGGTATCAGTCAGCCAGTTAGAAGTCAGATGGCATGAGAGTGAGTTCTGTCATCCAATCAGAACAGAAGGAGCCCTGGGACTGGGTGAGGCATTGCCCTGGCCATGGCAGGGCCAGCCCGGGGGCTGAGGAGAGGCTCCCAGGCAGGGCGGGCCTTGCTGCCTGTTGTGGGACGGCAGCGCTGCTCTGGGCAAGGATGGGTGGCCCTTCTGGCTGGCTGTAGAAAGAAATTTTTATTTTTTTTCCCCCCAGATGGGGCATTCTGAAATTAACATAAATTTCCTTTATTTTTTCATTTAGAAAATTGTAAAAATCTGTACAACATTGTGGAAAATTGTTCCTTTATATCAATTTTTCACAGAAAATATTTTCATGGATTTTTCTTCAAGCAGTTGTACAGCTATTACACAATTTAAAAAGCTGTCTCATTTAACACTTGATACTTCTGTGACAATTAATAGAAGTTGTATTTCTTTTTAATAAAGTACCTGGGGTAATTCTGGCACCTGCAGAGAAGCACTCCTTGACTGAGATTAGTAATTTAAGAATGCTTACAATAAGATATAAAATGAATTCTGCAGTTTTATTAAAACGTTGCAATCTGGCAGCATGGTTCTTGTTTTCAATTATTGTACAAATAATCCAGTCTCTAAATTTTCTACATTTAAATTTTCATATTTGCATATATCATACGCCTTATTTCATTGCTTCCATGCTGTGTCATTGCAAAGTCAGTGTCTCTGTACTTTGATACTATTTTGAGACAATAGTTTCAAAATGATCCTGGAGTGATTTTTATGAAATCACCCTTTACTATTACATCCTTATTTTTCCAGTGAGGAGAAATACCTGCATGGATTTACCCAGACTTCAGTAATGTGTGTGCAGGTGTAAAACATGAACCCGTGCGTGCTCTGGTTGGTGGTGTTATTTGTGCAGTTACAGGTGTTCAGAAAACTTAGTTGTGCAAAATCCTGCCCTCCGGAGTTTATTACCTTTAGAAAACAAACATGTTAATGCTAGACTTTATATAGTTTTATTTGTTTCATGAACGGATTAAAGTATTTCTAAACTATTGCTGTACTGCATACCAAATTTTCTATGGTGTTGTAGACCTTATCCATTCATGCCCAACTCAGCATTTTTCAAAGGAGAGTACAATTAACGGAAAACCTGGAAAGTGTTAACTCATTAGAAGAATATTATGCTCTACCTTTTTGTCAGCTAGGCAAATAATTAACTGTCTCAGTTTGGCACAAGTGCGAGATTAATAAAGAAGAAGGAAAAAAGAACCTCAACAAAGACTGAGAAAAACATCAGGTGAGGATTTGATTTTTGAATGATGGAAGAGCTGAAAAGTAGGTCATCTCATCTCAGACTGATATCAAGGGTAGTTTTTAGGTTTTCATACGTGTGATGAGTGTCTGATTCTTAACCAAACAATCAAAAAATTGGAAATCCTCTTAGAATAGAAGAAATAGCTTACAAAGCTGTCAGTGTGTTAAGCTGAGGCACTCCAGGCATCAGAATAATATTGAGGTTAGAAATAGTTGTATGAAAGCAAGAGTTGTCTATGTCTAAGATTTCTATATGAATTCCTTCCATTTTCATATGATCAAACAAAACCAGGGACTGTATAAGCAGAGCTGCATAGAACTAGTCTTTATTATTGATGTAAAAATATGTTGATGACCTCTCAATGATTTAAAGAAGAAAGGCTGCAAAGCAAAAATATTGGTTTATACTGTTTTCTAGGAGAAAGACAAAAATATGTTTAAAATTAAAGTAAAGCTGTACACTTAGAATGGGAATCATGTTACTTAATTTTAGGGGAGTGTGCACAGAGCCACACAATACCATTGGATGCCCTAGCATACCCAGGAGACCTGCACAACTTTGGAAATGTTATGCAGGGCTTAAGGGAGGCCTTCACACTTCTGAGGGAGTAGTTGGAAGCCAAATGGCATACCTGGTAGCATCAAATCTGCTTGTAGATATCCCTGCTGAGAAAGCTGAATCCCTCCTTTGACTCCTAGGAGTTAGACGTCTCAGTCTGACCTAGTCACTCTTAGGCTTCCTTCAGGGTCAATAGGCAGAAATTGGGATCTCCAGAGGTCAGCTTTTCTAATCCTAAAATAGGTCAGATGTTTTTCCACCTGAAGCTGCCTGTTTGTCTCCACTGATGATAAGGAGATTCCTGGAGTGACCAACTCAGACACTTGGACACATAGAGTTCAATTCATTTCCCTGCCCTGCATCTGAGCTCCCAGTGCCATGTGAAGTGCCCCAGGTCTCCTACCTGATGCCCAACTACTACCCTAGAAGAGTCCCTCTCCTGGTTGTGCCAGCCACCCCCATGAATTGGCCTTGACCCTGTGGCAGGAGGCCAGACAGGAAAGCCTGGGGCACCTGAAATCGCTCTAGTTGCCTGAGCATCAACAACTGAACCAGGCCTGTGATACCCACTTTAGGATAAGTCAAATCACTCTCTAGGATCTATTGACTGTACTGACTAGATTTCCACTGATTTTAATACTAGCTAAGACCTAGTTCACATGTAGACGTATTCAGAGATCTGAATCTTATCTCTAACTTTAAACGTTTAAGTGAAATTTATCCTGGTCCTAAGTGCTTCTTTTAACAAAGAGAACTATTTTGTAGCCCTAACTCCTCACTCCAAACATAGTTTATGCCTCTGCTTAAAAGAGAGAGGGTCCAGAGTGGAAGATTTTGCAATGACTTCTTGAGAAGTTGGAAAGGGAGTGAGAACTGCCTAATGCCCAAAATGAACCTGCACTTCAAAATGGGAGCTTCTGTAGTTTGCTTTAGTCATGCTGAGTCACACAATTTATTGAAATCATATGAAAGTCTCTTGTCAAAGCTTTGTGAGATTCTAGAAGGATAATGCTAGCAAACTGATAAGAGAGAGTTTTATCTTTTTGTCTTAAAGAACAAAGCTATCCTATCACTGAACACCTAAGCTGAACTCCATTTAAGGCACTAGATGGGTCACAACAACCCCATGCAACACTACAGGCTTGGGGAAGAGTGACTGGAAAGCTGCCTGGCGGAAAAAGACCTGGGGGTGTTGGTTGACAGCCGTCTGAATATGAACCAGCAGTGTGCCCAGGTGGTCAAGAAGGCCAACAGCATCCTGGCTTGTATCAGAAATAGTGTGGCCAGCAGGACCAGGGCAGTGATCGTCCCCCGTACTCGGCACTGGTCAGGCTGCATCTTGAGTGCTGTGTTCAGTTTTGAGCCCCTCACTACAAGAAAGACATTGAGGTGATGGAGCGTGTCCGGAGAAGGGCAACGAAGGTGGTGAAGGGTCTGGAGCACAAGTCTGATGGGGAGTGGCTGAGGGAGCTGGGGGTGTTTAGCCTGGAGAAGAGGAGGCTGAGGGGAGACATTATCGCCCTCTGCAACTGCCTGAAAGGAGGTTGTAGGGAGGTGGGGGTCGGTCTCTTCTCTCAAGTAACAAGCCATAGGACAAGAGAAAATGACATCCAGTTGCACCAGGGGAGGTTTAGATTGGATATTGGGAAAAATTTCTTCTCTGAAAGCGTTGTCAAGCACTGGAACAGGCTGCCCAGGAAAGTGGTGGAGTCACCATCCCTGGAGGTATTTAAAAGACGTATAGATGTGGTGCTTAGGGACAGGGTTTAGTGGTGGACTTGGCAGTGCTAGATTAACAGTAGGACTTGGTGATTTTAAAGGTCTTTTCCAACCTAAACTATTCTATGATTTTATTCTATGATTCTAGGGCATTTAGGAGGAAACAAAACGGTCAAACTTTTAGCGAGGGCACTGATACTTGCAGAAAGCAGTAATGATCACAAGTTTTAGTTCAGAAAATGGTTTTCCTCAGGCTTGGGATGACTATTGCAGGTTATGGAAGGCTGACTGCCACATTGGGTGAGAAAGGTGTTAGCAGAGAAGAAGGAAGCCTAGTGAAGAAGGTGTAGTGTCGGCAAGGCTGGGGTATCAGAAGCTGCACAGTTCTGCTAAGTTTTATGCAGTTAAAGCCATGTAAAGTGGTCACGCTGGTATGACTGTTCATGCACTGGAAGGTAAATACAAGTAGAGGTTATCTCTAAAACCACATGAGGGCTTTAACCCCTCTAACTCTTCATAATAAAGTAACAAGCACCTCCTCCTCTGGAAAGGCACATTAACTTAAGCAGCTATACAAGTACATCTTTTATGTATAGGCCATGATTTAGAAAAATCTTTGATCTAGTTAATACAAGCCACAGTTAATTGCAGCCACAGGCCTGATTGCAATAAATTACATAAGTACTAATTTTACTTAGTTGTGTAGTACTGCTGAAGTCTGGTAGGACCACTACAGACTTCCTTGAGTGCCTTTAAGACTGAAGAAAGAAATTGAAGATTTTGTTTCACTGTAGTTAGTTTTTTTCCTGTTCAACAGCTCTGTGCTTTAAAAATGAAAAAATATTGTTCCTGAAAATATTTTGTGGTAAGATCAAATTATCTTTTCCCCATGAGAGCTCCTGTGACAGGATAAGGGGCCTAGAGCTTCCACCAGCTCTTCCCGAATTTCTGTCATATTGTTTCCCTAGAAGGAGAACACACTACAGGTCTAGAGGGCAGGCGAGACACAACCACCCTTCACTGATTCTTAGATACATGACAGTAGTCCTGAAAATGTTGGGTTTTGTTATTATGATTCATCTTCAGGAGCAGAATTCTGCTTATGGCTGGAGAAAAAACAAAGGCAAACTGAAGATCTGGCCAGATTATCTTCTCACCAAAAGATACAGTACCAAAAGGTACCGACGTACAGTTATTCAGTTTCCTTGCACTTCCACCAAAATATAATTATTCCACTTAAAAGAGTGGAAACGATATTTGGGACCAAATTTGCTTTATTTTAAAAGTCTCTGTGCAAGCTGAGGAATATAATACTATAAATAAATCACATATTAGGCATAAATTAATAACAAATTAAAATAAAAATCATAAGCAAAATAATACTAGACTATGAAAGTTAGTCAAGTATTGTCCTAGTATTGTATTGACCAAATGTGTCTGAATCATTGGACCAATTCACTGTTTTAGTTCGGCAGCATTATGGACCCGACAACCTCATTTTAACTCCAAGTTACTTGTTTTGCAGTGGCTTAATGGACTGAAACAGAAAGAACATATATAGTTCTAATTCATTCTCAGTACTGTATAGCTAACATGAATCTTAAAATTAAAAATTGTAGCTGCAATGGCAACCACTTACTTTCCTACAAATTCAATCTCAGAAATATCAAGTGACATTCTACAGAAAGTTTGGCTTATGGGAGCTGTGTTGTCAATGGTAGAAACAGAACCTACTTTTTTTGTGATGACAGTTGTACAAATCACTGACATTCAGGATCTCCAGGCTAGAGGGACAATGTGACCTGCTGCTACACACCCATGATGTCACCATACATGTGCCTATGCTATGACCAAAACATTCATCACAGGACTGTGAACAATCCTCCCATATGGTTAGATATGTCCCCCTTCAAGTGCTTCCTGAGTCTTTTGGGAGAGAAGGCAGCATGGAGCAAACAGGTCAAAATAGTCAATACACTGTGACAGCAGGCTGGATTTGGCTTACTGGCTATTCTTTGGCCATCTCTGGTCTAACCTACATCTACAAAGCTATCACAGCTCTCTCAGTTCCCTTGCTGCAAACCTTATAATTTTCAGCCTATATTTAGTAGACATTTATAAAATTTATCACAAATGAATCATCATTCATTCTAAATCCCTCGTTTATGAAGCAAGTATATGGAATTGCATAGGAACAGTCTTGCTTAAGAAAGTGAAACAGAATAAAATTCCAAAGGTAAACTTTAAATCAGGTGACTCCTAATGTTTTAGTTTATTTCCTTATTGTCTTTATCTCTGTTGCAGAATCCTAGGTGCAATTGAGGCAGAATACATACACCATCCTTTCAGTGATTAGTTGTGGCTGCACTGCCTGTTTTGCCATGTTACCTTGACAGTCTCAACTACGAGAGGCACCCAGAAACTTTCTCTGGGGAACTATGGCCAGGACTAAGTTACTAGAACCCTGCTTTCAAAACAACATGTTACATATTCGTTGTCCCAGTGACACAAACCATATAGATCATAGGGTAAAATTAAATTAATCTAAAGGACTGTGAAACTTGGGCGTGATTTTTACTTTCAACTTGTTCTGGTGGGGAGAAGGAGATTGTTCAACTCGTAGTTGGCTCAGTATAATATTGGATTCTATTCCACCCAACAGTCCTCAGCAGACCAGAAGAGCACTTGCAGGGAAATGATTTTGCTCCCGCACACATCACACCCCTAGGGCACAGCACACAGTCACTCAGTGGGAAGGACGCATGGCATGTCTGGTTGGCTTGTAAAAGCTGAGAAGGGATGAAACATACTTAGAACAGATGGTGTCTCTGGGAACCCCCAGTGTGTAACAAATCTCTACTGACTATATCAAGATTTTTCAAAAATCTTCTCATTTGGTCAAATTTGGGTGGATTTTCATGGGGTTAAAAAAAGGCATATCCCTGACACCAGGAGGATTCTTGTCAAATGTCAAGTAAGTGCTTCAATGTACAAAGCAGTTGATCTTTTCAGTAAACAATCATGAAGTTTAAAAACCTTATAACACAAGCATAAGGTATTTCCTCTAGCTACAGCAATGGTTCAATCCTTTGTTGGAAACTTTTCCAACAAAATCCAGCTTGAGGCAGGACCTGATATGAAACTTTTGAATCTGAACAGTTAAAGTTTGACAGACTTACAATGAGAAGAAAATCAGGTGAAAAAAATAACATACTCAAATATGGGATTTGCTATCAGTAGCACCTGTAAAAGTATTTAATAACATTTTTTAAAACGTGCAGTTGTATATTTTGTTTTATTAGGAAAACTAATACATTTCAGCATCTGAGAAAACATTTAAAAGATTAGAAACAACTGCTGAAATTGTGTATAGATTGGCAAAACATAGTTGAGTTTATTACTGTTGGATTCCTCTCTTCAGCCAATTATTTCAAGTAGGAGTGAGATCTTTGTCAGGTAGCCCCCAAAAACCCAATGGTTGAGGGTCAAACTTCCAATATTCTTGCACACAAAGCATCTACAAGGGTAAATAATAGAAAAAAAATGTTCATATTAAAAAAAAAAAAATCATTTTCATCTCATTTTCAGAGTTCTTGGTTGTTCTCCACTTACGATGTTATTAGGTTAATCTTGGATAACTCTTTGGAATTTTAAACAAACTATATTCGAAAGAATAATTTCTGATAGCAAGTAGCAAATCTAGAAAATAAACTAATGATTTGATTTAATTAAGAAGCAATATGTCTACCTACACCACCTACAGAGCATGCTGTTTCCTAACTGAAATGTTTCTGTCTCTTATCTCTTCAAGATTTTCCTTCTATTGGCTGTTGGTTACATGACCTCTGGCAATAAAGTATTTAATAGTATTTCCATCTGTCCACCTGGCTCAGTTTTATAGTAACATGTTGGAGTTTGGGATTTTTTTTGGCCACAATTTAAATAATTTAAATGGTTCATACGGTGTACACTAAATTTTGTATCTATTTGGAAATCTCAACTGTAATTTAAATCATTGATCTTATTTTATTTCTTTTATTACAAGTCAACATAAAGTCATAAGCACTTTGACAGCATTTTTACTTTCTTATCTTAACAGAGAGGCTGTAAGGAGCAGGATAAGCATGACTTTATACCTTCCTCACTGTAACTTTCAGAATTATTCAGAGAAGAAACAAAACTTCCGAGTGATTCTGGATCTCTACAAATTCAGAGCTACAATGAGCCACAAAAGATGATCTGTCCCATCTTTCTCCCCCAAGGACAGTTGAGTTATCTATGAACCAGTGGCAGGCAGATGATCACACAACATTTTATTAAAACTATTGCTGATGGCGATTCCGCAGGCTCTGCATGCAGTAATTCCAGTGTTTCACCACCTCAACAATTGGAAAGATCTTCCTCGTAGTTTATCTAAATCCATTGAATAATATCCATTGATTGAAGCATTGTGAGCCCGTAATCTACTAGCATGGACAAATACATTTTTTTTTCTATTGTCTCCATAGTATGTTAGATGGAAGATAGTCCTGATAGCAGTAAAAAGGGTTTGCAGCGTCTTTTTCTTACACCTTTTTCTTGGAAAAGGATATTTTCTTGGAAAAGGATATTTTCTTAGTAGGTTTGAGCTTTATAACTTTTGATCTATTAAACTGCACCATATTACTATGGTAAAAATTGAAGGAAATAATGCACTTGTTTGTCAGACGGCTACATATAGTAGGGCAAGCAACAGTGTTGAGTTCTGGGGACTAATTGGGTGCTGGTCATGTACCAGTCTTCTCTTGGCTGTCCTATGGCAGTTCGATGACCAGCAAAAAGCACTCATCTCTCCACAAAGGCAAGGTCTCAGATGCTTGTAGAGCTAATCTGATATTGGGAAATGTCATTTTTGAATGTATTGAGGTGAGAAATTTGATTTGTGACACTATAATTATAACTGGATTGGTGTCTCATTTTTAAATTATTTATTAATATAAAATAAGACTATTTAGTCAAAACATTATTTTTATTTCACACTGGCCATTTTTAGTTTTTTTGCCATTACACACCTGCTGAATTTTCA
>NW_009607584.1:33439-67505 GCF_000690535.1 Cariama cristata | reverse complement strand
ACACAAATAAACGCGGGGAGAAAAAACAAATCAGAAGTCACTCTTCAACTTTAGGTCTGTCCTAGGCTGAGATACTATGGAAAGGTTATGATCTAAACCAGTTTAAGTGGTTCACATAGGGCTCATGCCGAACTAGCCCGATGGTGCAGACAAGGTCACACATGTTTTTAAATAATTTTTTCAATATTCGTTAGTTCTGTCCAAACTAGCCAGCCAAACCACAAGACAACTTCTGAATCCTCAATTGAGCAAAAGTTCCACAAGCAAATTGCTCAACAAAACCTGGCATATTTTGCCTCTGTGTTTGAAAACAATAGGAACGGGAAGCGTATTTCCCAACTTACATCTATGCCAAGCTGTGAGACACCTCGTAGAAGGACCTAGGAGGGGAACAGGTCACATATGGAAGAAAGGGTATAGCACCGGCTTGGTTATCTTCTAATGGTTTCCCTTGAATATGGGCTGCCAGTTGCAGTACAGCCATAAACTTGGTCCCCTTTTCTCTGCCCCACACATCACCCTACCTTTTTTAATATCATAAATCAAGCTGATGTGCATCCCTGTTAACTGGGTCAGAATGCATTAGAGACTCAGTGCATGAGGTACAAGGCTAACTATAGGAATACCAACTCTGTAGGTATCTTGCTCTATGCATTCATCAGGTCCTACTCACTTCATCTGGGGTAGGATTTCATCCCAGGTACCTGACATGTCTAGTAAAATACACTGAATGTCCTAAGATATACTGAGAGTTTTCCTGCTTGGGATATGTAAGGATAACCATCCAGAATCACCCATCTTAACCTAATTGTCAAGCATAGCTCTCTTCACAAGAAACCTGTGCAACTGCAGAAATGTTGCTGGGTGTAGTTTGCAGAATTTTACTGTAGGGAATATTTGTCTCTCTTTGTCCACTCTTTCTTACTTTAAGGTCTTTCATAATTTTGCTGCCCTGCATGAATGCCTTCTTTTGCCTGCAAAGAACATCTGGGACTTGTTACTTACTTGCAAAGAGAAGTGCCAGAATATAGTTCATCTGGAATACAGTACTGGAAAATACTTTATCAGCATCTGTTAAGTTCAGAAAAAAATTTGTCTTTCTCTAGATAGCTTTCTATCACTTACTTTGGTGTTTGTTTGTGTTTTTTTTCATTTTTATTAATTTTTCTTTTTCATTCCACAGAATTTTTAACTTCTAATGGGAATGTAGTGGAACTTTAAAAATAGAAGTCTTCAAATCAATCAGCTTATGATGTTGGCAGTCCCCTGGAACATTGTTATATCGTTGCAAGAAGTTGAAACTCTGCAGTAAATCTCCAGTAAAAGCAAGGTACACATTTATCTGGATAATAAGTATTTGAAAAGCATGAGAGAGTGTAAAATGAAGTTTAATTTATTTTTAAGTGCTACTTTAGATATTTGCTTTGCTGGATTATTATTTTTTTCATTGAAAACATTTGAGAAACCATTACATGAAGTCTTGAACCTAGTTAGATATTTTCTTAATGAGTGGAAGTCTATTACAGAAAAGCTGGACTGGCCCAAACCAGAAAGATTATTCTTTTGTAGAAGATAAACTGTATTGTCTTAAGCCTCTGATTGAACTCCATTTTCTACCTAGTATGTGATTATTATTTGCCCATTCATGAATAAGATGTATCACTTTTCAAGTTGTTACTTGAATGAAAAAGTCAGTGTCATACTTTCCCGAATTTTCTGGAAAAGCATAATGTTATCGTCCAGTACAGATAAAATAATAGCAAAAATGTATAGATGTTATTCCCATCTTTCTCTTACATCAACTGTGAAGAGAGAGTCACAGGCACTATTTAGGACACTAAGTATTATATATATTAAATAATGGATATGATACAAAAGCTTGCACGATGCAGGGTATAATTTTGTGTTTCTTGATTGTTTTGAAAAAAAGAGAGGGATGTTCTTCAGTAAATTGGGAAGTTATTTATGCATACATACATATATATTAGTAATATAAATACATGTACACATACACATATACATATGCAACAGCATGAGGTAGCAACTGATCCATTCAATTCCCAGGCAGGGCATTCAGTGAACCCAAAAGGCTGGGAAGAGAGAACCTGATCGAGAGGCATAAAACTTTCAGTTTATGCTGTGATTAATTGAAAGTCAAACCAAAGTAACCTCACTTTTTTCCCCCCTTATCTCTGTTCCAAACGGTCATTCAAAATGAATACAGAATGTTTAAAAATGTTCCTGATAGAGCATCAGATGCCAGGGAATGCTGTTGACTTCTGCTTTCATGATTTTATACCTTCTGCTCCTCAGTATAAATGGCAAGCTGCAACCGGCACCTGAGAAAGTGTTAAAACACACTGGAAGTACTAGAGTGATGTTGATAAATGCAAACAGCCTGCCTGAAGGAATACTGCTTTCATTTAGATCATCTGTTTTCAAATGTGTATATCTGTGAAAACAGACATATTAATGTAGTTTTTACCACCAAATCAATGCTTGGAGAATAATTTAAATGAAATCATAAATATCTGTTGATAGCTTAACGAGAAAAAAACTCCTTGAGATAATTCTGTATTTAAGAGTCCAAAAGACCTCAACTTTTTATCATATAATAAAAAATTGTGAAATATTCTTCTTGCAATGTAAGAGTTCCTGTTTCTTTTTTTTTTCCCCAAAGTTTTATACAAAAATCAGACAAAGTGTATTTCTGCCTTTTCAGTAAAGAATCTGATTCTATTAAATGCAAACTCAGCTGTAAAATTGCCACCATATTAACTGATTTGAAGTTGTGCTTTAGACTCTTTTGTTTTATTGCTGCACTTTCCTTTCAAGCCAGTCTGTCCTTTTCTGGTGCAATATGCTTCATTCAGATGGGATTTAACATTCACATTTTTAAATATGGGAATGTGTTGTTCAACTTTTTCTCTCCTTCCATATGCACACATGTGCACACTCACATGCATTCATATATTCACATGAGCAAATACAATGATAATTGAAAGATGTTTCATGATTGTGGAGATGGAAAGCCACTGGAATTTGTGATCAATATATGTAGAATGGAAGAAATTATAAAAAGTACTTGATTGTGTACTGGTGGAAAGGATATTCTCGCTGACATATGTGCTTGGTCCTTTAGCTTATTAGATGGAGCCTGACATGACATTTTACATTTATAAATAGCAAGCAAACAAGCTGTGAACTTATCTTCATCTTTGAGTCTGGTTAAAGGAGAACATGAGAATAGATGTACCTTTCATCTACATACAAAGGGTAAACTGTGAGACCACATAGCTAGCTTATGTATGCTTCGCACTGGGTCTGGTAGGCAAGAGCAAAGTGACTGCCTTCTGTACTCAGTGCCAGACTGAGATTTTAGTATAGTGAAGAATGACATATTAAAGCTCAAACGGGATGGTGATATGTCTATATTTCCTTTGTTAATTTAAAACTCTCAGATCCTTTTTTTAGAATACATGATGTTTTTTCTGAGATGACACTTTTTCTGTTCCACACACCATTCCCTCATTTCCCATTTACATTACTCCTGCTACCTACTGGTGAGAGGGGGAAAAGATGTTTCTTGCAAGGCTGCAGAGCATTGTAACAGGATGTGCTCAAAAGTTTTGTCTTGCTCTCCGGCTACTGTACAGCAAAATGAAAGGGTCAGCAGTTCATTATGGGAATCCAGCACCTTCCATTTTGACGTACTCCTCTGGTTTTACCAGAGAACACTAGAGCCAGCCAATTCAGAGATTCCTGCACTGCTTCATGTGTCTAGTTGTGTTGGTTTGGTCCCACAAAAGCAGCAGTAGGTGGCTTTTTTTTTCTTTTTTTCCTAACATGCCAAGTAACACCCCCAGATTTCAAGGTAAAAAGAGCCACAATTATGAAACCTTGTTTCAACCAGTCTTGTAATTCCAGATTGGAAAAAATGTTGCCTTGATGTCTAACCCATTTACTTCAAAAGGAAGTGAGAATGTTTCTGTGAAGCAAGACAAAAATAAGTCAAATAGTTTTTTTCATTATATTAAAAATATTCTAATTCAAAATTTTGGTTTTGTCAGTCTAGATCAAAGAGTCTCTTGTTGTGCTACCACTTAAAACTTATCTTTTACTTAAATCTGCTGAATATTCATGTGCCAGAGGTATTTAAGAATGAAGATTTAGTCAAGTGGAGTTATTAATCATTTTAGTTGCAGGTAGGTTGGACGCAGTCATTTCCCTGCTTGTGGTAAACCCAGCCATTTATGCATGTGTATCTGAAGGACTGAGGGTTTCTGTTGCTGAGGATAAGGCTGGTTATGTGTCCAGTGGTTGTTTTCAGTTAGGTAAGGACTCACAAGTCCAGCTACAGCTCACTGCTGAAAGACCTCTCCTTTCAGTTCAAAAGGAAGAAGCCTGTAGTTTGGAAATCAAGTACCAGGCTTCCAGTTACAATATCTGTAGGTGTTGAAGATTAATAAAGGGAAGCAATCACAGAAGCAAGATTGGAGTTTATCCCTTTTAATATTTTTTTTTTAAAAAAACCAAAAAGAAATCACATAGAATTTAAATTTAGGGCTGTATCTTTGGCAATTAAAATAAATTTAAAATGTTGGCTAAAAAAGTAAGCACTTCTTTTAAAGTATTTTTTAACAACTGCTTTGGAGTATTTTGCAAAGTGCCTAGGTTTTAGCTTCACCTATCTGATGATCGTGCCATCTTTGTAGGAAATGAGGATAGCATTAAGAACACTAAAAAATAGGTAATGCATATTTAATTTTTTCTTTCGTGTCATCAGAGGTGAGATTTTAAGGGGCAGAAACAAGGATTCATGTGACTGAGTTGTTCTTCACAAAGTCTATTTAAGATTCTGCTTCAAATGCTCATAGCAGCTGTGGAAAAGAAGATTTAAAATTGAATAGGAAGCATGCTAAAATACAGTAAAGAGGTGCAGTTCAGAACCTGCTTTGCAATTAGTGGTCACAGCTAGATCACTTCCAGTGTCCACGTTACCTCATTTAGAGCTCATTATCAACCATGTACTGGGTAGTTTGGTGGAAACTAGTTCCTGGAGCTTCTCTGCAAGGAAAAATCTTTTGTGATGGGATGCAGTTTTGCAGTACACTGACTTACCTTGTGGAATAAGAGTGAGGTAGTTCAACCCATTACAGTGGGGAACTAGCTGAAATAACCACAAAACAACCTTGAAGAACTGAAAAAACATGACTGTGTGCTAATATTATATATTAAGATCATGTTCAAAGAGCACACTCAGCCTTCCACTGGAAAAAACAACAGTCAAAATATTTAAATTTTTGTTTGGCATTTACAGTTACTGACATGCAGGGACAGCAATCCTACTTTACTATCAATGTGATCTACTACTTGAATGACACCAGCACAACACAATAAAGTGCCAACACGAGAGAGGAGCAACAGCAGCCATTGTGGACCTTGTCTTACCTTTCCACAGAGTATCATGATAGCCAGTAGATACAACAGCAAGAGGAGAAGCTTGCTTTTTCCAAAAAGACTAGTGTCTATGTTCCTTTTCAAGGAACACTGCCTGTGGTTCTCTTCTTCTTGTGTCACTGAGGGTGCTATTATCAGATGCTTGGAGTTCATAGCCGCATAACAGTGCTTTCTGATGTGGAAAGGTCTGTGCAGGTACTTCTGTACTGTCACAATTTCCTTCTACTTGAAAAAGTTTGGGTGTGTAGTCACATACAATCGCAAAGATACCTCACTCCTTCTCCTTTTGATTTTTATTTGTTTGTTTGTTTTCATCAAATGTTTGCTTTGTGATTTTAGACAGAAATCCAAGATAGGAAAAAGAAGCAATTGAAATAAAAGACAGCTGATGTACCCAGAAATACAGTAACAAAGCCAAGATAAGAAAAAACTCCAGGCATCATGAATGACAGCTTTGTGCTCTTATATGTCTAAATCGAATAGAGCTCTAGTAACTGCAAAGGGACACACAGATTTCATGCTAGCAACCCCATGCTACCTTTATAACGTGTGGTCTTAAGCCGTGTTTTCTGTATGGTGGAGTTTCTCTCAATCTTTAGCCTAAAAGAACTTTAAAACAATCTTTTGTGGGAAGTCATAGCAATTTGGGGAATATAAGCAGACATTTCTATACCAAGGGTAGTGTTTGGTTTATATATACTAAAAAGCTCTCTTTCAAGTACACTTAAATGATAAAAATTATGGAAAGTACAAAAAAATCAATTGATCTACTTTTTAAATCAAATATATTTTGAACTTTCCTATAAACAGTAAGTCACAAGCATTCCTACATATTTATATATGTATTTGAAATAATAAAGCTTATTTAATGTATGACTGTCTTTGTGCTGTTATTCAGGTCCTGCATTATTTAACACAGGGAACTTCTGCAATATTTTTTCTCATATTATCCATTTTACAAGCATTGACTCATGTTTCTCAAAGCTATGAAAGAAGCTTCGTGGGAAATGATAAGCCCTGCTTAAATAAGAAAGAAACCTAGTGGCTCGGAGTTGCTGTTATGTGGTAGAAGTCAGACTCAATTATCTCTCAATTCTACCATTCTCTTCCAAGACACTGTTTTCAATCTCTACCAGGTGCCCTTCTTCATTTAGATTCTCACATCTGAAACCCAGCATAGTGAGGAAGAGCAAAGAGCTCGTCTGTCCCCAAGGAAGTCTGACTCTGTCTAATGGGAATAAATACCTCTCTGTGAATCATGGATGATATTTCGTCAGGACTGAGACTTACATTTTTGTAGTACTCTCAACTGGAATGAGTAGATTGATTAACAAATGGTCACAGCTTTTGGTATTCAATGACCTTGACTGCACTTCCTGGCACATTATTGCTATTACCTTAAATTTACTTCCTTGTCCTTCTGAAATTGACTGTTTTGGTTCTTTTTATAAAAAACAAATAGATTGTTATAGAAATGCACGTGCACCCAAATTGATGGAAAGAAGAGACCTTCAATTTCTACATCTTGTAGTGTAATGTCATTGCTTCTTTATAACATATTCCCACTATATCTATCAGCGGATTTACACATTATGGGGTTGAAAGCACTTACAATTTAAAACTTATATTTAAAAATATCACTTTTCCTAAAGGAAAGTAATTTTTTATTAAAATGACCTGGTAAACTTTTAAGAAATTTTGATGTTCCCTTGAGTAGTCTGCTGTTTGTTGCATGCAAGCGTCATTGCTACACATCAATATGTAGAGATACCTAGGAAGGACTTAATAACACTGAAAAGTCACAGTTTTTCATGTGCAGTAGCCCAAGAAGGCCATTAACTGTTGAAAGATCTATAGCCTTTCATGTGCTAGGTATTCTGGAAATAAATATTTTCTTTGGAAACACAGATTACTTCCATACCTCCCTGAAGGATTTTTTAACACTGTTCAAGGTTTCCAGTTGAAAAGAAGACCCACTTGCTTTAAACTTGAAAAAAAGTATTTTTTAAAATTTTCTTATTATGAGAGGAGTGAGGCATCAAGAAGCGACAAAAGAAAGAGTAAATTAAAGGTATTTATGAGATAGCATACCGTGTTTGTTTTGTGGCATGCTGTATTCAGTCTGACTCAGAGAATAACAGATGACCTTGGGACTCTTCATAAATTGAAAGGCAAGTTTTATAACTTTCGCAAGTGGAAAACATTAATTTGTTCCAGTATGTCACCAGATGTATCTTCCATTGTACTGATAGACTCTCTAGATTCTAGTCACTGGAGAAGGGGCTTTATCATAGCAGTATGTCTCTTTCTGTAACAGTTGATTTTGCCTGTAAAGAACTAATATGTCTAGGATTCCAGAAGACCATGAAAAATGCTATGAAACTATTCACCCACTAAGAACTTAGAACAACATCTGTAGGCCTTGCCTGTTAGATGGAAGCACCCCCTTAGGAAGACTTAGAAAGGTTTACACAGAGAGGGCAGGCAAGTCCCAAACACAGACTGTGTGGGCAGGCCTCAAAAAGCAGAAATGCTACAGGAAAATTTCTGGTCCAACATTAAAATAAAAAGTAATGGAGACACTGCTCATAATTCTGGGCAATATTTAAGAGTAGCATAAAACCACAGAGACTGTGCTCAGGCACATGGCCAGCAGACAAATAGCCTTGGTTTCTTGTGCTGGATCTGTGAGATTAGAACTACTGGATGAGGGGATCAAGTGCACCCTCAGTAAGTTTGCAGTCAACACCAAGGTGGGCAAGAGTGTTGATCTGCTGGAGGGTAGGAAGGCTCTACAGAGGGATCTGGACAGGCTGGATTGATGGGCTGAGGCCAACTGTATGAAATTCAGGCAGAGTGCCAGGTCCTGCACTTGGGTCACAACAACCCCATGCAATGCCATAGGCTTGGAGAGGAGTGGCTGGAAAGCTGCCTGTCAGAGAAAGACCTGGGGGTGTTGGTCGACAGCCGGCTGAACATGAGCCAGCAGTGTGCCCAGGCAGCCAAGAAGGCCAACAGCATCCTGGTCTGTATCAGAAATAGCGTGGCCAGCAGGACTAGGGGAGTGATTGTCCCCCTGTACTCAGCATTGATGCGGCCACACCTAAAATACTGTGTTCAGTTTTGGGCCCCTCACTAGAAGAAAGACGTTGAGGTGCTGGATCATGTCCAGAGAAGGGCAACGAAGCTGAATAAGGGTCTAGAGCACAAGTCTGATGAGGAGCAGCTGAGGGAACAGGGGTCATTAGCCTGGAGTTAAAAAGAAGGCTGAGGGGAGACCTTATTCCTCTCTACAATTACCTGAAAGGAGGTTGTAGCAAGGTGGGGGTTGGTCTCTTCTCCCAATTAACAAGTGATAGAACAAGAAGAAATAGCCTCAAGTTGCTCCATGGGAGATTTAGACTGGATATTCAGAAAAATTTCTTCACCAAAAGAGTTGTCAAGCATTGGAACAGACTTCCCATGGAAATGGTTGAATCACCATCCTTGGAGATATTTAAAAGTCTTGTAGATGTAGACTTATTGGCATCATGGAGACATGGTGGGATGGCTCCTACAACCCGAATGTTGGAATGGAAGGATACAGGCTCTTTTAGAAGGACAGACAGGGGATATGAGGAGGGGGTATTACCCTCTATGTCAGTGGCCAGCTGGAGTGCATGGAGCTTTGCCTAGGGATGGATGAGGAGCCAACTGAGAGTTTATGGGTCAGGATTAAAGGGAGGGCAAGGACAGGTGACATTAGGGTGGGGGTCTGCTTCAGGTCACTCAACCAGGAAGACCAGGCAGACAAGGCCATCTATAGACAGATAGGAGCAACCTCACGTGCACAAGCCCCGGCCCTCATAGGGGATTTCAACCACCTTGGTATCTGTTGGAGGGACAGCACAGCAGGGCATAAGCAATCCAGGAGGTTCCTGGAATGCTTTAATGATAACTTCCTTCTCCAAGTGATAGAGGACCCAATGAAGAGAGGTGCTATGCTGGACCTCACCAACAAGGAGGGGCTGGTGGCGAATGTGAAGCTCAAGGGCAACCTTGGCTGCAGTGACCATGAAACGGTGCAGCTCAAGATCCTTAGGGCGGCGAGAAGGGAGCACAGCAAGCTCACTACACTGGCCTTCAGGAGAGCAGGGTTTGGCCTCTTCAGGGAGCTGCTTGGTAGAGTACCATGGGATAAAACCCTGGAGGGAAGAGGGGCCCAAGAAAGCTGGTTAATATTCAAGGATCACCTCGTCCAAGCTCAGGAGCGATGGATCCCAACAAAGAGGAAGTCAGGCAAAAGCGCCAGGAGGCCTGCATGGATGAACAAGGTGCTCCTGGACAAACTCCAACACAAAAAGGAAGCCTACAGAGGGTGGAAGTAAGGACAGGCAACCTGGGAGGAAATTGTCTACAGAGACATTGTCTGCAGACCCCTACAGAGAAATTGCCTGCAGGGACAGCCAGGGATCAGGTTAGGAAAGCTAAAGCCCTGATAGAATTCAGTCTGGCCAGGGACATCAAGGGCAACAAGAAAAGCTTCTATAGGTACATTGGTGATAAAAGGAAGACCAGAGAAAATGTGAGCCCTCTCCAGAAGGGAATGGGAGACCTGGTGACCTGGGACATGGAGAAGGCTGAGGTACTTAATGACTTTTCTTCCTCAGTCTTCACCAGCAAGTGGTCCAACCACACCACCCAAGTCACAGAAAACAAAGACAGGGACTGGGACATTTAAGAATCACCCACTGGAGAAGAAGATCGGGCTCGAGACCATCTGAGGAACCTGAAAGTGCACAAGTCCATGGGACCTGATAAGATACATCCACAGGTACTGAGGGAACCAGTGGATGAAGTGGTTAAGCCACTATCCATCCTATTGGAGAAGTTGCGGCAGTCTGGTGAAGTTCCCTGCTGATTGGAAAAGGGGAAACATAACTCCCGTTTTTAAAAAGAGGAAGAAGGAAGACCCTGGGAACTACAGGCCAATTAGTCTCAGCTCTGTGCCCGGCAAGATCATGGAGCAGATCCTCCTGGAAACTATGCTAAGGCACAAGGAAAATAAGGAGGTGACTGAGGACAGCCAATATGGCTTCACTAAGGGCAGATCATGCCTGACAAATTTGGTGGCCTTCTATGATGGAGTTACAGCATTGGTGGATAAGGGAAGAACGACTGACATCATCTACCACGACTTGCGCAAAGCATTTGACATGGTCCTGCATGACATCTTTGACTCTGAATTGGAGACACATGGATTTGACAGATGGACCACTCGGTGGATAAGGAATTGGCTGGATGGTTGCACTCAAAGACTTGTGGTTAATGTTAGACAATGTTAGACAATGCTCAATGTCTAAGTGGAGGTAAGTGACGAATAGCATTCCTCAGGATTCAGTGTCAGGACCGGTACTATTTAACATCTTTGTTGGCAATATGAATGGTGGGATTGAGTGCACCCTCAGCAAGTTTGCCAACGACACCAAGCTGTGTTTTGTGGTTGATACACTGGAGGGAAGGGGTGCCATCCAGAGGGACCTTCACAGTCTTGGGAGGTGGGTCTGGGAGAACCTCATGAAGTCCAACAAGGCCAGGTGTAAGATCCTGCAGATGAGTCAAGGCAATCTCAAATGTAAATACAGGTTGGATGGAGAATAGATCAAGAGTAGCCCTGAGGAGAAGGGCTTGGGGTTGCTGGTTGGTGAGAACCTCAACATGACATAGCAATGTCCACTAGCAGCCCGGAAAACCAACTGTATCCTGGGCTGCATCAAAAGAAGTGTGACCAGCAGGTCCAGGGAGGTGATTCTCCCCCTCTACTCTGCTCTGGTGAGACTCCCCCTTCAGTACTGCCTTCAGCTCTGAGGCCCCCAACACAAGAAGGACATGGACCTGTTGGAGTGAGTGCAGAGGAGGGCCACAAAAAATAATTAGAGGGCTGGAGCACCTCTACTATGAAGACAGGCTGAGAGAGTTGCGGTTGTTCAGCCTGGAGAAGAGGAGGTTCCAGGGAGACCTTCTAAAAGGAGCCTACAAGAAAGCTCGGGAGGGACTTTTTACAGGGGCATGTAGTGACAGGACAGGGGCAATGGTTTTAAACTGGAAGAGGGAAGATTTAGATTAGATCTTTGGAGGAAATTCTTAACTGTGAAGGTGTTGAGGCAATGGAACAGGTTGCCCAGAGAAGCTGTGGTTGCCCTATCCCTGGAGGTGTTGAAAACCAGGCTGGATGGGGCTTTGAGCAACTTGGTCTGGTGGAAGGTGTCCCTGCCTATGTCAGGGGGGGTGAAACGAGATGATCTTTAAGGTCCCTTCCAACTCAAACCATTCTATGATTCCATGATTCTACGTGACTCTTAGGGACATGGTTTAGTGGACATTGTGCTAGGTTAGCGGTTGAACTTCATGATCCTGAAGGTCTTTTCCAACCTAGATGATTCTATGATTCTGTTTGGTGAATCTACTGCCTTTAGAGTTCACTAGAAAAATTCCAGCAGATCAGTATTTAATCTCAAAATGCTGATTCTGTAAAATAAAACAATTCTGTGGAAACACATTGCCTCTGTTGTACGGCAGACAAGTAGTCCAGGATTACTACTGGGTCAGGCAAAATGTTATGCAGAAGTTCAAGCTAGGTGAAAAATAGAATTTCCATTTCGTGTCCTTTGATCTGTGGAGCTCAAGGTGCATCTTCCCCTTGAAACGAAAGTGTGTTGCACGCATCGTGCCAAATATTTCACAAAATACTTCCTAAAACATAAAAAAAAAGTGAGAATAAAATTAATGGTCTATTCAATACAGGTTGCTCTTAGTCAATGATTACCAAAATCTCTGCAAAAGATTTCCAGTGGAATTCATATCTCAGAGTCTCCTTTTCTAGGTAACTCTGTGGAAAGGAAACCTATCCATTTTCCTGTACGGATTAATCCCATGCCTGCCACAGTTAATGACAAAATATTGAATTAAGTAAGTGGTGAGGAATCAGGCCTTCAATAGGTTAAAGCAGATACAGTACATGTAAAGTACTTTCCAAACATTGACAAACAAGCTATTTAGATGAAAAGGATTAAACTTTATTTGTATGTATTATGGACTAATGTTAACCTGTTCCATATTATATATCTGTGCTAGTTTGATGGACGAGACAGCAAGCATAAATTTCTGATAGCCTCGTTGAACTGATTTCAACAATTAATAAATCATATCATGGTGAGTTTAGCACCTGAAAATTCAGACTCAAATTCTTGGTTAGTGGAAGGAAAGTGGTTACATTTCACTTAAAAGAGAAATGTGTGCCAGTAGGCAAGCAAGCAGCTGTATACCACTGCAAAACCAGGAACATGGACTCCATTCCTTTTTAACTGGTAACTTAGCTGTAAGAATCTGTTTCATTAGCTAGGCTATCACCTTTTATCCTTTGTTTGTGGAACATGCAACACGCTGTTTAAATAGAATATTTTCTTTCAGATGTTCAGGTAGTGATAACCAGGGTATAATTTATCTTATTAATCCTCTCAGTTTCCCTTGTTTACATGACTAATGGTCCTGCGTTGTGCATATCTGATGCCAATACATGGCTCCGTTGTCTCTTTGTCTTGTCCGCTAAGCTTAAAATCAACAGCCAACTTTTCTATCTTTCCAATCTTGGATTTCACCTTACATGCCATTCGGCTTTTAGAGGGCATGTGAAACTCCTTTGGAAACAAACCAGTAGTTCATGTTTACCACTGAAAGAAACAATTGCTTGTCTCTTATTTCCAGTAATCCACTTTTATGAGTAAACACTATTTTAAAAAAACCCCACACCTTCATGGAAGGTGAATTAACTTCCTCACTGCTAAAACCCTTATAATAGCAGTAACACCTCTCTGTTTATATTCTTTGAATCTATGTTACCTTTTACTTCTGAAAAATACAGATATTGATATATATTCTGGAGTGTGTAAAAGCAGGTGGCTAATGACATTTCCCTAAAGTCTGACTGTCTGACAGGCTAGTAACCAGATTGTCAGAACGAAAGAATAAGGGTACATTTATTCTCTGCCTGTGCTCTCCACCACTAAAACAGCTGTGCTGAGATTCACCCCAAGGAAGGAGTAGGAGGGAAGGAAAGGAAAAGAGGAGAGAGGAGTGGGAGAGGGAGAGGAGAGGAGAGAAGAGGCTTCTGCTGGGGCTTAGTGCTCTTCAGGAGGAGAGGAGAGGAGAGGAGAGGAGAGGGAGAGGAGAGGGAGAGGAGAGGAGAGAAGAGGCTTCTGCTGGTGCTAAGAGGAATGAGAAAGTTTGGTAGGTGAATATGGCAGAAAATGACTGCCTGGATTGCTGAGTCCAGTCTCTTGCTTCAGTGTGAGCCATATCAAAAAAATATCCTTGCATGAATCATAACATTAAACTGTATGCCTTGAGAATTCTGTATTTAATAGTTAAACAAACAAAAATGCCCACATGCATCTTTCAATTCTGAGTATCACTTTTATAATATGGGAGTTCATTATGTAATATTTCAATTGAGTTTTGATTGATCCTTAAAGTAAGTTCAATTTACTTAAAAAAAAATCAAGAGTAAAAGATGATTCAATTTAGAATACAAATTTAATAATTAAAAAAATTCTTATGAGTCTTGTATTTACCTTAAATATTTTTTTCCTAATTATATTCTTTTAAATACTTTTATTTTAAATATTGCAGTTCAATACTGGCTTCTGTTTGGAGATAATTACTAGAGAATCACTCTTGCCATTTCCATTACATAGAACACATTTTTCATGGCTTTGCCATTGCCTATATTAATTTATACTGGAATTACTCACATTTTAATTCACAGAGGTTGTGAAAATTTTTTAGGCATTACTCTATTCTTGGACTATTGGCTTCTCTTGTTGTTTTCTAAAAATAGAGAATTGTTAATGCTGTAAAAAAAAATGCATTCTTACACATATGATAGACATTTTATGCTGCAAAATCTATGCTCATATGATTGTGCTTCAAAGTGCCTTTCACAGAAAATCATTAACACCTCCTTATTGTAGTGACCCTAGGTGAGGCTTGGGATCCCTTTGTGATACACACAACACAAAGAAAAAACAAGACACTTCCTGCCTCGGAGACTCACAAGCTGAAATTGGACTTTACATTCAACCATCCTGGAAGATGTTTTCTCTTCTAAGAGACAAACAAAATCTGACCTACCTTCTTTGCAGACTGAGTCATCATGAAAGATGCAATGCAGGAAGAGAAAAGGGAAAGGTGGGCTCTTTTAAGTGTCTTTCCACGAACTGCACAAAACAACTATATGCCAAAGTTCTTCATCCTGCTGTCACAGACAATTCAGAAATGCATGTAATGAATAAATGCTAGGTAAGCTCTTTAACTGAACTGACAACACAATTTATGTCCAGATGAACCAATATTATGAAATCCAGTGGCAAAATGTACAAGTATGTAATCATCAATTAATTAGCACATTATCTTTAAAAAACTTTATGGAGAAAAGTAGGAGAGGAAAAGAGCTTCTGAATTATTCTTATGTCTGTTCTGACTTTACCTTTTGCTGATTTTACGAAGTTAGTCAGCTACTGCATGGAGACTAAAGCTCTGCCCATCTCAAGGTCATTGCTTTGTAACACCAACTTTTACTGTAGCAGATGCTGTGTCAGAAGTTCAAGGCCTATACAGTCAAACATCTGATGAATAGTATACTATCTGATGAATAATATCCTAGATTATTCTTTCTATCACTCCTTTTTATCTGCACAGATATGCTCTTGCATTGTTTGGCCTACAAGAACTCGTTTAAGATTGTTAAAGAGATTTTTCTTTTCTTCTGTTTCTGTTCGAGTCAGTGTATAGAAGGGAAGTAGTTTCCTCATTTTAATCCTGCTTCTTAAGGGTTTAAAACAACTTTTGAAAGTCACTTTACATTAGAGAAAATGTGATGGCAGTCTTATGCAAGACATACAGAGCAAACACCCACTTTCAGTAGTAAACACTGATTCTGAATAGTATCATTATAAGGGCATTCAGGCAATGAGCGGGAGACTGAACATCGTAATTTTCATTTCTGTTTGTATGTCAGTCTATCAGGGTCATGTCAGCAGCAGTCCTTGCCTTGCTGCATGACATGTTCAGAAGAGGAGTGGCAAATGGAAATACTGCTCTGATGCAGAAAGCTGACACCTGGGCAAACACTAGACAGTTTTTATAATTTTCTGCAGGCAAGGAGACTTTTGAACAGAGGGAAAAAGTATAAATTTCGTTGCACACAGCTCTCCAATTTTGTCACCACCCACTTTCTTATAGAAAAATGTCATTGATCCTCCTAGGGAAAGTGACAACAAATGAAGTTCTTTTTAAACATGCAACAGTATTACATATGAGACTAATTGTTCATAATTAAAATGTGCTGTTTCTTTTCAAAGTCGTACACTGTTACACCGTACCAGGACTGCCAGATGGTTATTTTTCACTATGACAAGGCTAATCTTTGTTCTGTGCAATGTAGTGCTTGGTGTTAAGGTGAAGGCCACAGTTATTGGGATTTTGAAGAATGTAGGAAGGAGAATGACTTAAAGAGCCTTCTGGGTTAAAAAATAGTTCCCATATTTTTTAGTTACACTTTCCTCCATTTCAAGTAAAAATGAAGCGTTACTCGTAGTGCAGCTTGATCCTTTGTTGCCTTGGGTGGGGGTATGGTCAGGCCGTGAGCTAAAGCCCTGGTCCATATGGGGTTTTAAGACTTTCAATGACCCTTGTTTTTAGGCACTTGTCCCTTGTATTCCATGGAGAATGCACAGTTTTGTGTTACTGGCTGCTGGTACAATGTATGTGAAGGGTGGGGTCCCTTTAGAGCCCTGGGTAGAAAACAAAGCTGCCTGAGCTAGGATGTAGTGAAATTTCAGGACAGTCAATGTCTTAATTTCCCTCTCAGTCCATTGCTTAAGCTTGGGACTGTGGGGGGATATTTCTCATAAGGAGCACCTACACCCACCACCTAGGACATTAGCCTTTTCTTTTGATAGCTGGGCAAGGCAGAATCTCTTAAGGGCACTGAAGGAATAGATGGGAGAGAGAAAGAGTGGCATTTCAATCCTTTTTTTCCAGCATAACACCCTATATCAGCTGAGCACCAGTCGCTGGAGTACTCTCCCAGGAAGGGGTTCAGCTTGAAGAATTCAAAGCTGTTCTCATG
The DNA here is from genome assembly GCF_000690535.1 of Cariama cristata. Lineage (NCBI taxonomy): Eukaryota > Metazoa > Chordata > Aves > Cariamiformes > Cariamidae > Cariama > Cariama cristata. The sequence goes on along the minus strand of NW_009607584.1, from coordinate 50,878 downwards.
TGAGTATATTTTCATTTTTTCCGTCTTTGCTCCAGCATACCTAAAAGGCCTGCTTGACACATTGTTCAGCAAGTTATAGGGTACAAAGGAACAATTTTTTTCAATTGTCAACCATTAAGTTATGAGACTACACTCGTATATATTAGACAATCATAAATAATGAAAACAGCCATGAACTTCAGAAGTGACAAGGAACATCATTGTGCTTACAGTGAGAAACCTGACTTGGAGCTTCTTGGCTTTTTTGACAACCAGAATTTCCACTTTAATGTTACTATAATGTTGCTTTCAAGTATAATTTTTATACGTATTTTATTTTACCTTGCCTTCCTTGCAGTGGATTAAAAAAAAATCCTAGATACAGTTCAACCTCCCAAAGTATTTCTGCTTCTTCATAACCACAACAGCATTTCTCAGAAGATGGCTCTTACCCTTCCTCAAATAAGAATATATTTCAGAGTACATTTCTAGTTTGCATAGTATCTGACCAAATGAACTAACTGTTGTAACAAAACTGCTGAACTGTTCCTGTCTACCACATTACTAGTAAACTGTTATTTTGAAAATGCATTTTGTTATAAGTCTCCAGATAAAACTTTGACTAGGAAACCTGTCTAATGTCCAAATTTTCTGGGTACAAAATGGTGCCTCAAGTCTTCCAGTATTTCAGTAATAATTATAACTGTGGAAGCCGAATTACAAATGTAATGACAAAAATAGTCTCCTTCAAAAAATATCCTTTAACTTTCTTAATGCGCTTGTTTGCTTGGGGTTTTTTTATGACTGTAGTATTCATCAAGCAGCGGGTCTACTTATTAAAATAAGGAAGTACATACTGAAATCAAACCTGGTGTAAGAGGTATAACGTCACTGACTTCTCTGGGGTTGTATCAGATCTACTTTTGTCCTGAATATGTAAACTTCATGTGAACCCTTAGCTCCTAAGGCACTGAAAGACTCTGATAGTTTTAAAATCAACTCTGTCCTGCATACTGCATATAAATAACAACATTTCCATTAGTGGAAAATGGTTCCTTCCTTTTCCTCTTGAAAGCATATTTCCAGCATTATAAAAATTAGTTTTCTGGGCTTTTACCCACTCTGAGTATTTTATAGTCTTTTCTCAGAACAAGAAACTGAAATGCCATCTGTTTTTAGCCAGTCTTGGCTAAATTTCAGTGATTTAGAGGTTTTGCAACATCTTTCTGTAAATGATATACTGATAAAATACTTCCACAGAAGTAATCGCATAGGACTTCTGCTCCCACAACTGTCTTTGTCCACACTTGAACTAATGATCTTCAAACTGGTGGTGTATGTGTCCTATTGCCACACTGCTTCATGCAGTCCCTTAAAATGAATATATCTTATTTGACACTTGTAAATACATTTTAGTATTTGATAATGTTTAGCTCTTGGCAATGGCATAATAGTATGATAGATTATAATTAAATGTACTGAGTCAGTTTTGTTACCCTTCCTTGTGCTGAATGAAGCTATTGTTTTTAAATAGCTGCTTTAGTTTTAGTAAGGTTATCTGTAAAGTAGAGAAACAATGTAAAGAAGGGGCAGAAAAAAGTAGTAAATATTCACTTTGAAGTAGACCTTAGTACTAGATTCATCTACTCTAGGACTTTTCTGTATTATGTTCTGTAAAAAGAAAGGAAAGAACTTACAATTTAAGAATACTGCACTTCCCCCCACTCCCTCCCCCCCCAAAAAAAACAACCAAAACCTTGTATTTATTAATTGCCTCCTAGGGATACTTACTGGTTATCTGAAGTACTTCATCATATGTGTTATTATTTTGTGCTCCAGGATCTTTGTTAAACTGCACAAGTAAAGACTACTCTTTGTGTATGGGAGCTGCCTGATGTAGCTAACTAGAAAACTTATGGGAACACTAATATTGATCTGAGAGGAAAAAATTACAGGCAACTGTATGCGTACAGCTGGGAAGTAATTGTTAACCTGGCAAAACAACAATAACTATCCTCCTGCCTCTTGCAAACAAAAACTATCTTTGTAAGTACCTCCTTTCTTAAATTCCAACAAGTCTTTATGCCACTTGCATATTTTTATGTGTAAAATGGCATTAACTCTATAAAAGGCAATGATTTTTCTGTTAAAAAACTTCTTGAAGACTTTTTTTTTATTTCTAGGAAAGATGAACAGTAAAATCTGTATTTGTGAAGCAAAGTCAAAGAGCAACTCTGAAAGAACTGTTCAGCGGACAAACAAGAAGAAAATGTAAGTATAGGAGAGTGAATAATAGTAAAATACAATCTGAAGGTACAGTTTCATTTAACACTATCACATTAAATCATGTTCAAATTAGAGGTAAGAATAGCCATGGTGATACTTTCAGGTACAATCAGCATTTTCATTGTAAAAAGTCTTAACTGCAGTTTTTCAAACCTGGGTGTGAACGTTAGGATGTGGTCAGATTATCTCTAAACCTCTTAAGAGTAAGCTCAAAAGTATGATACCTTCTGCTCAGGTGCAGAACTGCCAACACAGCCTTAGGGAAACAGTGTATAAGAAGTTTTGATGTCTAAGACAAAAAGGCACTGGCATCTTACCTAAGTTGTGGCCAAGCTGAAGCTTGCAGAAGTTTATGAAAAGGTGAACAAGTAAATTCAGCTGTGTAGCGCATGGGTGGGCAAAGGTCTTGACCCTCTGGACTGCATGCAAAATTCTGCCTGTGCCTGAAAACCACAGAGACAGACCACATACTTTGCCAACCCAGGGAGACAGAAGCTCTGGAAGCTACCTATGGACAAGAGATGTATCTCTCTTTCTGTGAGGGTTGGGGAAGAGCATGGTGTAGAGTCCTTTCAGTAGTACCAGGGATGTGGCTGATGGTGAGAAGACTAAGCCAGAATGAAGAATTGCTCCTGGAAATTCCCATTTATAAGGCAACCTCGTCAGAAGCCTGTAAATTAAGTTTGCATGCCACTTTATTCCACGGGGTGCCAGAACTGGTGCGACTCTTTTTCCATTGCTGGTTTGCAAGTACAGGCCTGAGAGCAAGAATTCAAAGATGTAATGATAAAAAAAAAAAAAAAAGCTTTGATGAAGGCTAACACTCCCATTGTTTCGAGCAAAATTCAAGATAATTCCATGAAATAATAAAGATTTTTATTCTGAGGCAGTTAAACTGCCAACAAGCTCCTAGCTAAAATTCAGACAGAAATGCAGTCAGCATCGACCTTGGATCAGATTTGGTTCTTTTACTGGGCAATCCAATTAAAAAACATCATATTACAAAATCTGTATTTGCTTAGACCAGCATCTGTTATTATGTGGGATGTGCCTATTTTTTTTTTTCTTAGATAAATTTTAAAGGCAAATCTTCTTGACTAGAGTTAGTATCTGTGGTTGTATAGAGTCCATGAGCAGTATACATTTCTAATTACGACCTACTTTACAAGTTACTTACAGTTAATGCTAAATTTCAGGGTTGTTCGCAATGGAGATCCTACCTTGGTTATCACTGTAAGGTCTAGGACGTACATAACTGTGTTAGGATATAGAGAAGGAAATTAATTAATTTTTTTAAAACAGTATTATTAGTTATGTTTTCTGGCACCTCTCTTGTTTTATATGCAAATTTTTACTTAATTAATTTAATACTATGACGATTTCTTCCCACCTCCCATCCCCTTAGGTCATAAGGTGTTGAAATGAGCATTAGGTCCATTTTCAAAGAAAGAGGTAAGAGGCATCTCCTGGAGTATGCAGGCATCTGAAAAATGTTTTTGCTATACCAAAATTATGAACTGAACAAGTTCTTTTAAAAGCTTCATTATAGTTATTCTGGCAATCATTCACCAGAATGCCATATGTTGCCAATAAATAAGCCTTCACTAGATAACCATTGTCCCCTAAAACAGACATAAACACTTGTTAATTAAACCTAATTAAGTCAATAGCATACATATTGGAAGCACATGATGACCAATTTGCTAACTGATGTTGCCTTAGCCAAGTCTTCAGCTTTTGGCAGATTACTGACATCTCAAAGCCATGTGCATTAAGAAAAAAGGCTATTTGGGAAGATGGACATGAAAAAGGTTTGTGTACATAGACACAACCCTCCTGTCTGTAGAGCTGTGAGGCTAATTTTCTCTGGGGCCTGAGAGCCAGCAAAGCATCCAATTTAAAGAATTTTGCCATGGAAAGTGTCTCACAGAAAAGAGAAATCACATGCAACTTCTTTGCCACTTTGTCAATGGCTATGAACAGGAAATGCCGGTGGGTGTATGGCCAGAAGAAGCATAGTGCCATTGCAAACTCACAGCCAGCCACTTTGCACCTCCTAGTGCGGACACCAAAAGTACCTACTCACCAAATATTGCAACCCATTCAGAGGACACTGGGTTTTTATAAATCCAAGAGCTCTTGGTTCACAGATGTCTGTGTGCTTTCAAGATCAGTAGCAAGTCATTTTCATTTTTTTTTCATAATTACATTAATATTGTACAAACTCCATCATCCTTTTATACACTAGCAGGCTATTGTGGTGTGAGAAACAGTAGGAGAACAATACATAAAGCTACATCACACCTGTCATTCTGCTTTAGACTTAGCTCCTTATTGACACAAATATTACTACACTTTATACTTTTCTCTTTTTTTGCCCTTTTTTTTTTCTCCCTGCCCTCCCAATTCACCATTTCAGCAATCTGGTTAATGTCTTATTAGTCCGGATATTTCAGCTAGTACTTTTGGGGAAAGTGTGCCTGAGCTCTATCTCTTGGGGCCATCAGTGCACAGAAGGACACAGGCAGGCAGTTACCAATGACACAGCCTGCAGGCAATGGCAAAAAGGCTGCCTGAAGTGTTAGTGCACATTCAGTGTTTAGAGTGTTAGTGGCTTTTATAGCTTAGTGGCAAAGCTGCCTGATGGTTGCCTTGCAACAATATTTCTTACAAAGCATAGAGTATAAAAAAAGAGTGCAGTGGGCTTGCACTTTCATGAGATTATGTTCTTATATTAAAATAATTCTTATTTTGACTCGCAAATTTACTAGTCTTATGTCACACCTGCTGCTTTTTAGAAGCTGTAAGCAGCATGCACCACAAGCAAGTTGAGGACGTAACTTTCAACACAACAGATAATACACTGAAATAGAGAGATTTTTAGGAATGTTGACAAGAAAGACATGATTCCCATTTTGCCTCTAACTGCCAACCATTGCAGTTTCTTATCCAGAGATAATTTTTTTATAGTATAAATTGTTAATAAGACTGAAGAAGAGCAATATGGTTATGCACGTTCTGTTATTCAGTTGCCTTAATCTTGCCGTGCAAATTCATTCACTTTTCCAATGTCTAGTATGACATTTTAAGCCTAATGCAATAAAATGAAAGCATCTTTATTTTTTATTTAATTCAAAGCAAAATTTAATTCAGATGTCTCATATGCAACCAAATATTTGTATGAAATATCCTGGGTTTATGAATATTATATTAGGAACATTTATTAGTTGGCAATTTCAATTACCCTATATTTACATATGCAATATTAAGCCACAAAATTGCATAAGTTTCCAATTACTATAAAAGAACTGAAATTATTTACAATGTTTAAAGTAACAGCAGGGAAGTTATTGCATCAGAATAGTGGGACAAGAACTGGATTTTAAAACACTGCAATATCTATGGATTCCTTAGAGGGCTGATTTACACATAATTGCTTTCACTCAAGAATCAAAAGAAATATTGCAGTCATTTGAAGTTTAGAATATAGTGCCAAGAGGTGGTGAAGTTATGACCAGATGACGAATTACATCACAATACCAGCTCATGCGGAATGATGGAAGTTTGCAGGAAAATATGCAAGCAATTCTTCCTACTGGAAGTCATTTGAATTACTTCCCCTCCACATACAAAAGGGAGATAACAACAGATCTAAGTGTTTCTGCTAGTTTCCCAGTTGTCTGGGACTACACAAGAGCCACGAAATGGATGTGTCTTCTTCAGGAAAAATTAATTTATTACCAGTATGGCTTTACCTCCCCTGACTTTTGAGAAGCAGCAAATAAATTGAAACAATTTTTCCAGACTGATTTTTTTTTTTCCTTTGGTGGAACACAAGTAGAAGCAAGGACAAGCTTAAGAGGCCACAATATACGCTCAGGATCATAGGGAAAACATTAATTCCTGTTGCTTTCTGAATAATTTTTTAAAAAATTATTTTCAAAATGGTAGCTGCAAAATAAATCCTTAACTTCAGCTATGATATTTTCTATGGATTAAAGCAAATCAGCATTCAGCATGGACAATCTAAAATAGACTCTTGTTTATAGAATTAGTAACTAGTTACAGAAGTTTGTGGTTTGTAACGTTCTGGGAACAGAGGTATTCAAGCCAGTTATGTCCATCAGTTTTTCTAATGAATCTTCCTTGAAGAGCTACCCGATTTACTTTGTTACTTAACTGGGTATCACATGCTTGCAGAGACTATTTTCAAATTAAATTTCTTTATTACAAAATATTTTTTAAATTTGCTACATTAGTTTACATAAAGGTTCTGTGTGTCTTGTGCAAACTATATGTACGACTAAGTTCAAGAATCCCAGAAAGTGGGCTTGCAAGAGAACAGTTTTGTTTGTGGAGTTTGCAGGTATAATAAGATATGCTTACAAGTGTATGAATTTTACTAAACTCTGAAGAACTTTTATAATCTATGCTCACAGGAAATCATTTATTGTAAGCAGGTGCAGGTGAAATGCAGCAGCCTTGATCATGCCTTTGATGAAATGTCCGTTGAAAATCTCTGATCGACAAAATTGGATTTACATTAAAATAGAGGATTTTGCCTCCTCATTGTATCATTTTCATTTTGAATCTGAAGATTTTTCATAGAAATTTGACCACAGAATTTCTCAGAAAAGATTCTGACTTTCAGGTCAAAATTACAGTGCTATGAGAAACCATCATAAACACAACACAGATAAACATGCGGACAGATAACCACAGAAATAGAGTCTAATTTGAAAGTTTTAACTGATCAGATCTTAATCTTTGTTCTTCAGATTTTTTCTTCATAAGTTTTTGCATAATTTCTATTTTTCATTCCAAGATGAAGGCAAAAAAAGTCAAAACTTCAAAATTCTTGTGGGAATTTTTCTCCCAGCGCCATGCGGAAATTATTCTATTCTCGATCAGCCTTTTCATCACTTTCCTTGAGAAAGACATGAGAGATGTTCCTCAGACTGGCCATTACATTTCTTCAGGTTTTCATATGCAAGAATGTTATATCAGCCTTTTTTTTTATAATAGTCTGGTTGAGGATGGTAAAAGGTTCACTGCCATACCATTAAATTTAGTTTGAGTAAACCAGCTTGATCTCCCTGCTTGCCAGCAGTTTCATCCATAGAATAGGGTAGTAGTCTTTATTTCATAGATGCTTGTGAAAATTAGTGTGTTTTGGCCACTAGCTCTTTGAAGACTTTTAAATGTTGTTAACAGATCTTTGTAATGTGCACGTAAACACTATTCACCTAGTAAAGCATGGTCTTCCAAATTCTTGCCTATGAAAGCTTATTGGGTTCAGTAAGAATACTCTTATGAGAAGAAGTTTAAAAGGGCTGGTTACAGAATCAAGAACAATGATTTTAAAAGTACAGTCGGTCTAATAATTTCTTTCCCAAACGGAAAATGTAATCACCCACAAAGTCTATGATTTCTAAATAGTTAAATCAGTATAGAAAAAGATAGCATGTGTATGTTAGGCTTGGGGGAGAGGCACAAAATAACCAATAAAATTGATTTTGTTTAACAAAGCTATTTTATCATCGGTTTCTTATTGGACCTGTGATGATACATAACACTATGCAAAGATAATCAAGAACCTCATTTGACATGGCAGCCTTGATTACTGTGCTACGACAGCAAATAGCTTTCTGAAGAGGATTATGTTACGATTAGGCTGTCTGTTACCAGTCACTTTCAACAAATCTGTTACCCACTTTAATACCTTGCTTAGGTAGGAAGGTCAGCTATCTGACTGCCAGGAATAGGAATTTTACAAGGAGGTGAATAATGAGATCTGTTTTCTCTCCAAAAGAGGACAATGTTACTGTCTTAATGTGTTTTTGAAGCAGACCAGGGAAATACAGATACAGCACTTAACGTGATATACTCTTTTATTCATTACAGTTTAGATAATTGGCAGAAGTCCTCGAACCAGACTGATAAAGGCTTATGTATCACAAAGTAGTATTTTGAATAAGTTTTTTCTAGTATTGAATCTGTAGAGAAACTGGAATGCAGTGAAGAAAATCAGTCCTTTTGAGTGAAGCATATCATATGACACATAGTAATGATTGTTGATAAAAGCAATGCAACTGGGTACAGTTATAGAGAGAAATTATTTGAATGTATCACACATTCTGCTACTTAACCATTTCAATGTTGGTACTGGCTCTGGCTGGGATGGAGTTAATCTTGTTAGCAGGCATTATGGTGCTATATTTTGGATTTGTGACTAAAACAGTGTTGATAACACATCAGTGTTTTGTCTGTTACTAAATAGTCCTTGCACAGTGTCGAGGCTTTCTCTTTTTCCCACCCTGCCTAACCTCACAATGAGTAGGTTGAGGTCAGGCAAGAAATTGGAAAGGGATGCAGCCAGGACAGCTGACGCTAACCCAAATTGGCCAAAGGAGTATTCTATACCATGTAACATCATGCTCAGCAACGTTAGTGTAGTAGAAGAAAGTGTTGTTTGAGGTTTTTATGTTTTCCTGGGTGACTGTTGCTCAGAGAGTGGCTGAGCATCAGTCTGCTTGTGGGAGGCAGTGACTGATTACCTTTGCATCACTTGTTTTTTATCTTTCCTTCATTTACTAAACTGTCTTTTTCTCCACTCATGAGTTTTCTTGCTTTTGCTCTTGCTGTTGTCTCAGTGGTCCTGCTGGGCAGGGGGGAGTGGGCAAGCAGCTCTGTGGGTGCTTGACTGTTGCCCAGGGTCAACCCACCATAGTGTTACACCTATAAAATAGTTTTCTTGCACTCTCAGTTGCACAAGTTTTTGTTGGAGAAATAGCAAATGCTTGTCTGTTGAAAACATACTATGTACTTCTGTTATAGGTCATGGCAAGTGAAGATTATTTGACTCCTTTTTCAAGTTTGAGCCTATATGGCTTCTCCCCAGACCTTACATGTATACATACATGTGTAACGATTCAGTCTTACTGCTCATAATTCCTACATCCCTGTCTCCAATTTCGTCAGAAACAAAGGACGTTCTGGGCCCAGTACAGTAACCCTTAATCCCATGCGTACCTTGGCTGACGCAAATTTACCCACTAAAAAGATACTAATGTGGATAAAGAATTACCTGGCCTTTCTTTTTTTCTATCTTGAATTTGGACTGTTTTGTTTTTTTTTTTTTTTACAAACAGATTGACACCAAAAGTATTCCCCATATCTAAGCAAACTCATATGTATTTTCCCTGACATCAGGAAGTGTTTTAAGCATGAAGAACATTCATTTGATTTAGAGATTTAATGACCATAACTAGTCCTGATATGTTTTTTTTGGCACAACATTCTTGCTGCAGTGGCTTTGTGGTTGAATTCTGCAGACTTTGTGCAACAAGATCCCCATTTAATGTTTCAGTCTGGCCATATTTCAAAAACAGACAAAACATGATGCATTTTATAAGCTTCTTTTCCAACTTGTGGCTTTCATTTGGGAATTTTTTTTTAATAACACAGTATGCCCTTTTACATATGAATGGAACCAGCCTGCTAGGAAAGAATGTTTTTTACAAAATTTAATGTCAAGAATGTGTTTACACGTTGCTGTAATAATTTTTAAACCTTGAATATCACTGTACTGGTTCAGGTGGTAATCTAACTGGGGAACTTGGAGGGTAGCAACAACTTTTGCTAAGTACACAAAGAGTCAGAATTTAAGAATCTGTAAACACAGTGGGATGATTTGTAGGTTTTCTTTTACACTGAGAGATGCAAGCAGGCACCAAGGGTGAGATGCAATTCACCCAGATGGCTTACTGTGTGAACTTCTATGTCTTAGCTAGGAACTTCTGAGAGTCAATGGAGTGAAATGGGCACTTCTAGAACATGGTTCACCTAAGTTTTTTGCCTTAGGGTGAGAGGAATGAGAACCTAGAATTGCCTTTCTGCTCTGACTATAAGGAAAGCCCAGAAAAGTCTGTTATATGCAGATATGTTGACTCGGACCAAGTAATCCCATCACTAGCTTAATTTTCAAAATCTGCAGGATCCCTATAGATTTACTTTATTTCTATCATATTTTTAGGCATCTGGACACCTTTACAAAGATCTGGCATACAGCTCCCAAGGAACTTGCTTAGCTAACTGCACAGGCATTACACTAGCACCCAAGCACCATGATTCCTGTCCTTGCAAAGACTTTGAGACTTACTGATCAGGTAAGTGCCTTGATTCGGAACATTGGTGGTCATTGACTTCAGTAACAGAAATATAGTTAATAAAGAAGAAGATATAACCTAATCTAACTTAGTACTCTGGGTGTTCAAGGTTGACCTGGAGAAAAATACTTGAAAAGCAGTGGCATAGTTCACGGTTTTCTCAATTGCTCAACTGTAAATTCTGAGCACAATTCACCAACATTTCTGATATGAACAGAGGTGCTTGCTTTGAATTTAGGTTTTAGTTACTCTTTGCGTATTTAGCGTGTGTTCTTCAAAAGTGTTTATTTGGTGACCTTGAAAAGGGGAAGTTTCTTACAACGCTCATGCTGTCTTTCTAAAGGTAAAACAATTGACAAAACCTGGTGTTCTGTTTTGAAGAGAGACCCTGTTTTCGAAAGCTTTCAGGATACCGAATTGCCTTCAGCTGGTCATTAAACAACCATGATTAATATCTGCCATATATGGTTTGCTTTTACTTTTCATCTTATATACAAAATGCAGTCTTTTGTTTTGTTAGGGTTCTATTTATTTTTATTATACCCGTATAAACATGTGTTATGTTAGTGCAATCAAAATAATTGGTCTTGGAAGTGGGAGTAGAAAATGGTAAAAATTGTGAAGACCTTTAGTTTCCTTTCCTATTCTTACACTACTTCATACAAAAAGCATTTCTATTATGACTAATAGGCTTTAAAGTTGCATTGTTCCAGAGGTACTGACTGTCAGTCATGGTCTTTATCCTGGCATATATCTTTTAGATAGAGTGAGATTGAGCAATGAACATGATGAATCTACAGGTCTAAACCTTTAGCTTGTCTCCACATTCTCTGATAAACCAACTTTATGAGTACAGTGTGTTTGTTATCTTTATGTCAGCCTATGCAGCAAAAGACACTGGTGCAGATTTCTTTATTGGACAAATTTTGCCAGAGACTGATGTCTTTAGCCTTGCTGTAGTTTCAAACTTTAAGGCTCCAAGTAACATTTGGCTCTCACTCTAAGACAAAATTCTAGATCTTGTTTCATCCAGTTTGCAATAAACCAAGAGAGGAACCAGCTATAGGCAAGCGTCCATTCCCATTATTGTCCTGCATGGGGATATCAAACAAGATATGAGTGCTATGATTCTGAAAGACATCAAAATAACATAAGCATGCAATCAGACCGGATCCAACAGCTATGAGCAGTGTCCAAAACTAGAGTTTCTGTTTTGCTGGAAAATTTGGAAAACCAAAAATTAAACCTCAAAACAGCAACCACCCAGACTTCAATTTTTGGAATGTAAAATAGACGTGTTTTTTTTTTTTAAAAAAGCATGTATGGGAAAATCACGCATAAAAATTATACTAGGTCTGAATTAATCAAAATATTCTGTGTGGAAAACATGAAAGCAGAAGAGGTTTGGTGTTCAGCTCTGCAAGGAAGCATGGAAGTCGTGTAAACATCAGTTCAAAGCCTCATTTTTGAGGTCTCCAAGCTTCCTGCTGTTTTTTTTCTCAGACTTCCAGACTCTCTTTCACAATACTATGATGTTCACAAATCAAGACGTCTAGAGCCACAGTCCGGCTCCTTAGGGGCAAATTGTACAACAGGTATGCTACTGAAACTTGTTGGGGTTTAGGCTTTAAAGAATCACAACAGGTGAGATGGCAGGAGAAGAAATAGCTTTCCAAATGCTGACTGTGTTTTATTAAAAGTTCACTAAAATGAACTTTTTTGCCTCCTGTGACACAACAAAGCCTTAATCAAATAAGTAAGTGCTCTGAAAAAACTGTTTTGTTGCAAAATTCTCAGTCAGTGTCATGAAAGTCCCAAACTGTCAGTCATACAACAATATTTTCCAGAATTCTTTTCCAAGTTTGGTGGCTTTTTTGCAGTTATTTGGATGAGGAGGGATAGTGAAAAAAGTTTTTCATATGTCCATGTACACAAGTCAGTCCTGTTAATTTGATGACTTTTGAAAAATGCAGTTACCAAATGGAACAACCTTTCTGGAAAATGTTTAAGTGCAAATTCTATAAATCAACATTAAATCCCAGAGCACTCGAAGCACAACATCAGCAGAATTAATCCCTCTGTTGGAGCATCTGCATAGTATATAAATTCTATAAATATTGCTTCATTGTTAGGAAAATATCTCCAACTAAATTAATATAAGAAGGTACGTTCTGTTTCGTTTCTTCCTTGGGCTCGTTTCCAGTAATCATCCACGATAAGCACACAATATTTTTGGGTTTCTGTGGTTGGTTTACAAATTATCAACACATCGTAACTCTCCGCAAAGTTTTCAATGGCTTTGTCATCATCATTGATCAGTATCAAAGTCAAGTAAATATAGAATAAAGAAGTCTCTGATGTCTGATGATTGCTACTAAGCAAAAAAGAACAGTTAAAGGTCCTTTACATGGTGGCCCCATCACATGAACCAGACAAAAAGCACTGTTCATGATTGGAAAGCAAATCTACATACGGAAGAAGACTTCATTTGTAGGGGATTTGGCCATTTCTTGCCATCATTTTAAAGATTCAGATGACTTCAACAATACATAACCTTTAAGCTAACCTTCAAGCTAACCTTCAAGTCTTTCTTAATGCCTCTTGATTGAACTACAGATCAAAAGAATTTGCTATTGACCTTAAATCCTTTATGGAGATACTTTCAGTAGTCTTTATAAGGGAGTAGTAAGAGAATCGTTGAATTGTATTTGAATTTCATAACTGTATTTGAATTTAAAAATTGAATTTCAGAGATGTATTTGAAAACGAACTGCAGCTTCAATAATTTTAGAAGTTCCCATTGATCTAAGATCTGAGCAAGATTAGATACTTTTACAGCACCTTGGCTAGGCATCCTTTCTCCGTTACAAGCCACATCGTAGAGTAACCTCTGAGTGTAAGAAATCCAGCAAGGAACTTTCTGACAGTAGATAACTACTTTCCTAAGCAAATGCTAAATTAACAGTTAGATTTAGAACTAACATTATTTAGAACCTGTATTACAAAGACAGGCTTCATAACTTGATAAATATTTTGACAGCAGAGCATACAATCAAACATTTTTCATGTCTCTTTAAAGCTCTAACAAAACTTTGTTAAAATCAGGTTCACAAATCTTTCAGATGAACCTATGTTGATATGTATATTTGCATTGTTAATACTATTTGTTGATTCTCTAGGAGTCTTCATAACTGTTTAAAAGGACTTGGTGAATTTAGTTTTGAGATGTTGGATAGATTTTAAACTTGTCCAATCGAATCCCAAAGGCATTGGCCACATGGACTGGCTGCACAGCAAAACTGCCAGATTTTGTAATATCTTCCTCATGGGTCTAAAAATCCTGGCTCTCATCTCTAACATTTAGTGAACTTTTTCTCAAGGGTGATGTTCTCTGTTGAATCAACCCTTTTCTTTCCTCACCTCCTACATGGACTCAGATGTCTCTTTGGTTGTTTGGAGATGACAGTCAGACAGAGACTAAATGTCAATGGCTTTGATTCTTCTTCTGATGCTTGGAAAGTGGAAATAAAACTCAGTTTCTCTGGAGGGCTGTGACATGGAAAAGTCTAAGGATCAAACAAATATCACATCGGATCCATTCTGAAGACACTACTGCTCTTGAATTCCATAAAAGTAACTTCAGTTCTCCTGTCAGTATCAAGGCATCCCTTCTGCTCATCCATTCACTGTTAGTAGTTACCTGCAATGGGAAATTAAAATACCTTGCCACTCCGTGACACATGTTGCCTGCCTAATTGCATGCCGTCAGCAAACTTAAGGGTTGTTGCAGGGACAAGAATAATGACTGCTATAGAAACCACATGTTTTCTATCATACAGGGGAAAAAAATAAGGTCAGTGTGGGCTTGAAGGGTTGTAAAGCTTTAGTCTGCTGAATTATTTTTATGCTTGTGAAAGTTAAGCAGATGAGAAACACATTAAATAAGATGACAGAATTTAGATTATACCTCCTCCCCTTCTTGTGCCCCTTCCCGGTCTTTAGCTCAGTGGATGAATTCCTCCCTCCATTCCTTTTTTTTTTTTTTTTTTTCAATTTGTTAAGATGCTGAAATCTGCTTTGTGTGATTTATGAAGGAACTTGAAGCGATTAGTTTCACAGTGCATGAAAATTCCTCAGGTTCAGAGGGATGTCCAATCTGTTACACCGTGAGCTGTTGACTGGATGAGAACATGAGCAGCTCGGAGCCATAAGGAGATTGTGTTGAGTTATTAAACACTTGTGGTAAAGCTGCTTATTGTTAATTCCCCATCCTGCTGAAGAGATCGGATAAGATCAGATCAGATTAGATCAAAGAGCCTGGGAACCAGCCTTTCGAGCAGATTCATTTAATCAATAAAGAGGGCCTCCAAAGAGAGAGAGAAGCAGTACCAGGATCACAAGAGATTAGAGTAGGGAAAATAAGAAACAATATTATTTTCCTCTTATTTTTAAAAAGTAATTCTGTAAGCCAAAGCATGATTTTGTATATATGTGTATGTCTGTGTGCAAATTCTTGTAACCAACCCGGTCAAAAAGGATATAAATGCTCCCTTAAAACTTCATTACCAAGCAGACAGTTTAAAACCAAGTATTTTGTAATACAGTAATACTTTATAAGTCAAGAGGCTGTAAAAGTATTATTAAAGCAATCAGTACCATGAAATACCTACAGTGAAAAAAAGAACTCCTATTAAGAGTGTTTCAGTAGAAGCAGTTTTTGCTTTAATGATTCCCCAAGAATAGGGGATTCTGGGTGGGTTAATCTGCACAGTTTCTGATCTTTCTTTCATCTAAAAGAAAAAATGAGAGCAAAACCCTAAAATAGCCAAAACAACCAAACAAAAACCAAAACCAAACAAAACAAAACCCCCCTCACCCACCAATATCACATCAAGATCTGAATGTATTAAATTAATAACACTGGCAGATGTTACAAAACGTGCATTGTTATAATACATGTAATTACAGTACCACTGCTGCTATTAATGCTTGTACAGTGAATAGACTTGTGTATAAGTACTTACAGAACGTTTCTAAATCTGTACTAAAAGCTAGAAGCTGTCAGTACATGATTAGAAAGTTAACCCATAGAAGAAGAAAATACAAAGAACAAAGAATTGATTGTTGGTTCTTATGAAGTCGTGATATAACTCCTTTCCATTTCTGGAGGAGCAGAATTTGGCCCAAAGTAATTTGGAGAGAGGGACACACTTCCTTCAATAATTATTAGGCCTAATAGCATCATAAAAAAATTACATCTGCTTTTACAGGTTATAATTTATATTCAGAGTTAGGTAAGGATACATATCTATAAATCCCTTCTACAAAATGTAATTTTCAATCTAGATAGGCTGACGACTTCAGGCCCTGCACACCTTTACCAATTGTTAATTACTATGGGATAGTTTAACACTGTTTTCCAAATCAGTATGCATGCATAAAATGACTGCAATCTAATTTGACATATTATTAGTGATGATTATTGTCATAGATAAATTAGATTGAACAGAAAATAACCTTCATCCTTAGCATGTTTTAGCTCTCAGAATTAATGTGATTTGGTGAACACATATAAATAAAAGTCTGATGAGTCCCTGCTGACTGCAGGGCCTGCTGGTGCTGAAGTGTATCAATTTCATGCAGATGATGAATTCCTTAAGCATTCAACGATAATCATGCTTGATTTGACAAGACTTTCTCATGCTATTTTAGAGCCTTAATTTTCTGTGAAGTTCTGTCAAGTGTTCATCAAGCACCCACTTATCTCCCTATCTTAACCTGGCAGCCAATCCAAAGGTTGCCTACCAGTGCTGCTACCGGTCCCAGCCCATTAATATTCTCACCACGTGACTGTCCACGGAGGGAAGCCAATCAATGGCTGATTAACATTCAGGTCACATGATGCCCAAGGAGAGTAAATGAGTTACACAGTAAGACATCAAACAAATTTTCATCTTGAAAGAGTGATTGCTTTTTCTGCTGCTGTGATGTTTGTCAAATTCGCTCTAGCCTTGTCCAATTAAGCTCCATGAGCTGAATGACTAATGAGGAGATGGGAGCACTGTGCCAGTGTGACAGCTACGAGAAGTACCACTGAATAAGAACTGCTAAAGAAAATTAAAAAAAAATTAAAAAATCTCACAATGATTGAAAAATCACATCTGGTTAACTGGCATAATTGCTTTCAAATTTCAGGTGCTGTTTAAAAGTCTCTACTGAAAAATATAAATTACAACTTACTATATAGGACATTTGCTTTCTGTCTGACAGTATTGGAAAATGAGCTTGCATTTTCTCATAATAAAATTATTTTTGAGGTTTTAAACAAATATACAGTAACTGGATTATTGCCAGCAAATGTGCTAATGAACTTTCACAGGCTGCTAGAGACACACCAGTGACAGAAGATCCAATCTTAACGCTTCAGCCAGTGTGAATAAAATAACTCTTCACTTTATGAAACTGAGTGGAAAAAAGGGAAAAACTAAGATATTTAACAGATGAAGTGGAGGAGGGAAGCAAGTTTATGCAATGGGATTTAGAAGGAAGTAGCTTTGCCGGACATTGATTTAAATATTGTGTGAGATTCTTAAATAATGTAATTTGGCGCAACTTCTTTTGCATCATTTGAGGAGCTGATCCAGTATGGATCAATTGTTTTATTTTTATTTTTATTTTATTTTATTTTATTTTATTTTATTTTATTTTATTTTATTTTATTTTATCTCACTACTATCTATTTATTACTAAATCAAAATTGCTTAGGGAAATGAAAATGAATGCTTGAATAAAATTATAATCCTGTTTAGCAGAAAGCTTTTAAAGTGAGCATCCAAAACTACATTCTAGGACATCATTGAAAGTCTATTTATTCAGAAAGTCAATTGCATTTTAGTGCTGATACTGTACTAAATTCTGGTGACATGTTTAGAGTAGAGACCCTATGACCAATAAAGCTTTCATTCAGTCACTGAAAGAAGTTACAGTCACCTAATGGAATACTGAA
>NW_009607584.1:24250-33408 GCF_000690535.1 Cariama cristata | reverse complement strand
AGAGTGTCAGATCCTACTTATTAAGCTCTAGCATGAAATTAGTTAAATTCCCAAGGCATTCTGAAGCAATATTTTCAAGTTGGCTTAATAAGGGTGCTAGAACATGCCAATTAACTGGGAGCCTGAAATAAACAGTAGTTGGAGGCATAAGACAATGTTTATATCTGCAAAGTTAATAACATTTTAAATGGAACTTCTTGGTACGATGGCTCAAGGTGCTGTAAGGAGGCAAGATGTGGAACATACCGTATTCAAAAGACTGTAAGTCAATTCTCGGCGCTACTAGTCAAGGGTGGAGACTGCAAATAGAGAAGCAATGAATTTCTGAGAGTCAGTGAGAAGGGAGACAGGAAGGTAGAGTGCTAACAGTTCAGTGAAAGAAGAAGGGGGTGTCAAGTGGATTCTGTTGAAGCAACCTGTGGTGAGTCAGTTGGCCAAGTACCTGCCTTTAAGTCATCGCCACAAAGGCACCTGACGGAAGAGACTGTGTACAGGGGCAGGGTACAAAAGGGAAGAATACATTTAAAGAGTGATATAACATACTGCTCGCATAAAGCAGTTTGTAGTAAAGTAATGCAGTAAACTTCAGAGCTCAGCACTGCCTCGAGATGAAATATTAGCTGTTAGATTACTGTTTTACTTGTTCCTGCTGCAGCCATGCCACAGAGAATTCACAGGCTTTAAGCCATTAGCTGCTCAAATGTTAACAAAACAAAAAATGGTGAATATTGTTACAAGAGACACCACTTGCTGACACCTTTAAATCAACAGCGAAGAAGGTGTCTAACTTTCTGTCAGTCACTTTAGGTGGTTATGAATAAAAGAGTATTCTGCTTCCTGCATAACTTTGCATAATTAATAGTTTTTCATGCAAACTATTGTTTGCCTTAATTGTTGTTTCAACAGCTGTTTTCATTAAATTGTAAAGCTCTTTGTGTCTAATCCTTTGAGCTGCACTATTGATAACAAGAACGCACTGGAGCTAGCTTTAGAGGAAGAGAGTCCCTGCCAAGCTGGAAAGCAGTGATGAAGTTACTTGAGAAATAAGGCCCTACAGTGGGACTTGTTGTGTAGCTAATCCATTAGTCTTTTCAAAAGGACCTTGCTCTGCACCCTTATGGCTAAATTGACCCAACAACCTATCAATGCCTTTATTTGCTGAGTGGTTGTCCGTGAAAGGTCTCCATGCTGGATCCAAGCTGTAATCAAAGCCTCCATCAGTACCAGGGCCCTGATGACACAAATGGCCAAACTTTCAACGAGCCTGGCTGGCTTCCAGCCACACCATTTTGAAGATACAAAGAGGCTGTGTTGTGCTGTGGAATTCATTTTCTTGTTTACTTCCTACAGAAACAAGAGCATAATCAGCACTCAGTGCATCGGATCAGACTGCTGAGTTGTTGACAGAAGCTTGGAGAGGTTTGCCAGCTTTCCACATGAAACACTGGCTTTCTTCTAATACACCCCCCACCGTCTGTGGCCCTGCCAATTGTAGCACATCAGAGCGGCCATTGAGATAATGACCGTGAAGTCTCATGATACACTTTGATGAAGTGTAACATTTTTTAAAGGATTTTTGTCTGTGCCAAAATGATAGAGACAGCTGACTAAAAATCACCCCATCAAAATTAAGGCTGATGAACAGCAGGCAAAGACATGTGCTTCCACAGAGAAAAGGGAGGAGAATTTACAGCCAAAGACTCTCAATGACTATGTGCACCGCAGATTCCTTTATTTTGCTTTTAAATGATCCTTTGTTTCAAATGAATGTATGTAACTTTGCCAAAAGAGCAATTTCCCCAAATATTTTTTTATTTTGCATGAAAAAGTGATTCAGCATTAAGCTTTTATAATGCTAAATAAATACATTTACTACACAAGCTAATTTTATTCCTTAATACTAATTTTTACAACCTTGCGAAGTAACTTTTTTGAATAGCTGGGGCTTAAATATCTCCTCAACTACTTTTAAATTATCTAGTGGCAACTGGTTGAACCAACTTAGCTTATGGTGAAACAGTTGGAGATGTGTTTTCCACACAAACCACAGGGAAAAGAAAAAGCAAGACAGTCACTTAAACTTTTACTCTGTTTGCATCAGTAGCGCAATAGTTTTCCTAACAGGAAATTCATTACTAGCAATAGATTCATTGATACACACCAGTGCTAAGAAGTGTGGTTTTGGAGGTTACAGAAAGCCTGCAGAATTTCTTGAACTGTCCATTTACTATGGATCCAGACCACCCTACCATGCTGATGGAAGTGTGGTTAGGAGATCTTTGAGCTGAATCAATTTAAGTTGGAATTTTCCCAGTGTATCACAGTTACATAAACACCTGCGCAAAATGTCTTTGAGCTGAATTAATGGCATAAGGGTGCAGGGGGGAAGGAAGGAGAGAAATGGAATGGGAAAGGGAAAGCTGTTTTCAGTAGCTTTCAACATTTCCTGCTTTGCAGAAAGTTGGATGGTGTTTCAGACTGTCTTTACTGTGACCAGTACAAGAGATCATGGTGGGCTGTTTTTTTGTCTCCTCAGTACTGTAAGCTTAGAACAATTCTCTTTACAGTCTCTTTCTCTCTTTTGCTGTATTCATATTAAAAAATTTTTGCCAAGTTCAAATTTACAAGGCATGCTGGGGATCTACGGTGGTAAAGAAGGATGCAGTAGTCTTCTGGAACAGAGCAAAAATACTGGCAAGAGAACAAAGGCGAAAACTTCACTTTGAATCCAGGTATGCAGCATGTTGCAATCAACAGGATTATGAGTGTGCAGAATGCAGAGCTTTCCACAAGATATATTTAAATACACATATCTTTTTTTGTTTCAGTTTACACCCCATGTTCGACTTTGAAGAAAGAGTAAAATCGGAAAAAAGGGAAAATAAAAAAAACAGGGAACTCTCTTGCAGTGGGGATGTATGGATGTTTCAGCAGTCCTGTCTGTTTTCCTGGAAATGCTCTGTTAAAGAGAGAGGTATTACTTCAGTGCAAGAGGATACTTCTTTCTGTTATGACACAATTTCTGTAGTAGAGTAAAAGACATCCTGGCACTTGCCTTTCTCTGGAGACTGCCTCTTTGCTGTGCTGTCTTGGTATAAAAAAAGATATGAAAAGTAACTGGAAAAAAAAAACCTATCAAAAATGACCGGATTTCATGTGGTTTGTGCACAGCAAAAACATGTAAAACATCTCATTTTATTACCCTTCCCCCCAACAAATACAAAATAGCTCACATTTGCTAATTAGTGGCACAGACTTGATTGCAGATTTGCAGATTTGAGCATGTTTAATGGCTTTTTACAAACCAGGATTTCACACCTCTATTTCCACTCCTAAGCAGGGCCTAGGTTGTGCCTTGCATAAGAGATGTGCTATGCCCTTCCTTGAACACACAGAATGATAGAATAGTCGGGGTTGGAAAAGACCTTTAAATGTCACCTAGTCCAACCCCTCCTGCAATGAGCAGGGACATCTTCAACTAGACCAGGTTGCTCAGAGCTTCATCCAACCTGACCTTGAATGTTTCCAGGGATGAGTCATCTACCACCTCTCTGAGCAACCTGTTCCAGTGTTTCGTCATCCTTGTAAAAATTTCTTCCTTGTATCTAGTATAAATCTGCCCTCTTTTAGTTTGATTTTAAACCATCATCCCTTGTCCTGTCACAACAGGCCCTACTAAAAAGTCTGTCTGCATCTTTCTCATAGACCTCTTTTAATTACTGGAAGGCTGCTATAAGGTCTCCTCAGAGCCTTCTCTTCTCCAGACTGAACAACCCCAACTCTCTCAGCCTGTCTTCATAGGAGACATGCTCCGGCCCTCTGATCATCTTTGCGGCCCTTCTCTGGACTCGCTTCAACAGGTCCATGTCCTTCTTGTGTTGGGGGCCCCAGAGCTGAAGTACTGCAGGGAGGGTCTCACCAGAGCAGAGTAGAGGGACAGAATCACCTCCCTTGACCTGCTGGTCATGCTGCTTTTGATGCAGCCCAGGATACAGTTGCTTTTCTGGTCTGTGAGCACACATTGCCGGCTCATGTCCAGCTTTTCATCCACTAGTCCTTCTCTGCAGGCCTGCTTTCATTCCGTTTGTCCCTGAGTCTGTATTGATGTTGGTGACTACCCTGATCGAGGTGCAGGATCTTGCACTTGGCCTTGTTGAATCTCATGAGGTTCACATTGGCCCACTTCTTCAGCTTGTCCATTTCCCTCTGGATGGCATCCCATCGCTCAAGTGTGTCAACTGCATCACGCAGCTTAGTATTGTCTGCAAACTTGCTGAGGGTGCACTTGATCCCACTGTGTCATTGATGAAGATATTGGATGGTACAGGTCCCAACACAATCCCTGACTGACACCACTTGTCACAGATCTCCATCCGGACACTGAGCTGTTGATCACTACCCTCTGGATGTGACCATCCAACCAATTCCTCATCCAGGGAACAGTCCACCTATCAAATCCATATGTCTCCAATTTAGAAAGAAGGATGTTGTGGGGGACGATGTCAAAGGC
Organism: Cariama cristata; assembly: GCF_000690535.1. Lineage (NCBI taxonomy): Eukaryota > Metazoa > Chordata > Aves > Cariamiformes > Cariamidae > Cariama > Cariama cristata. The sequence goes on along the minus strand of NW_009607584.1, from coordinate 28,898 downwards.
CTTACATCAGTGAATGTACACTGGGAAACCAGTGCCTGAAACCCTTTCCAGTCTCTGGATGTTTTGAGATGAATGACTGGTTAAGAAGTCCATCCTAGTCATGTGTGCTGCTGATTTGGTGAATGTCCTGTACACCTAATGCAGACATCCTAGGACAAATAGGAGTCATAAAAGAGCAGTGAGTATCAAGGTAGCTCAACTCTCTTGCCTTCTCGGAGGTAGAAGTCATGTGCAAGCATTCACCTAAGTGCCTTGCCATCTGTTAAGCCCAATGTGTCTATTGACATTAGTATCACACTTGAAACACTGTGTCTGTGGAAGTGATGGCCAAATTTTTAATAATGTGATTTAGACATGTTAAAGCACAATAACTTTCCTATCTTACAGAAAAACCTAGAGGAGGCAAAGAACTGAATCCATCATTAGGGAAAGTGCTGGCATTGCACCTTGTGTGTGTGAATATGAGTGAATCGGGAACTATTCATACAGGTTGAGAGTGTTATTTCCCATATCCTTCCTTTTTTTTGAAGGAATGTCCTGAGAGTATTAATTTTGGAAAGCAGTTCAAACAATGAGGTTATTCAAACTGGTCTTATTTTTCCTGGCTGATGGATGCCAGTGCACATGGAATAGGTAAACTTCCAGCAGCCTGGATGGGAATCAGAATAATTAGAACACTTAAAATGTTTGTACCTTAGAGGCAAAGGTTGTCATCCTCCCACCTCCATTTTCATTCACATATTGCAAAACTGGGTAGGAAACGAAGGACTAATTTAGGCATTTTTGCATCTCTGAGTGGGCATCTGTCACTGATAAGCAATTTTGATGGAACTCTGCCTCAGGGAATATTCAACAGTAATATATTCCTAGCTGTACCAGTGAATTTATTCATTATGGATGCCAGCATGAGAAAGCTGAATGAAGTCAAGGGAAATGAAGAAAAGGTTGTGGGGAGAAGATAATGAAAGGAAGAAGCTAGGCGGGGGTGGGGGAGAAGACAGTTAGCAATGTAGGCACATACATTTCAAAGCTTCTCAGATTTCCTGAAATTGAGCCTAACTGAAATGAGTAATAGTTAGAATTCAAACGCAGTATCCTGACAATCCAGGTATTTTGGAAACCACTTCCTCACAGAGGCTTTAAGGACTACTTGATGTTGTGGATTATGGTTGGAAGAACTAACATCTGTTGTATTCACCCAAAGCCATGTATAGGATTCCGTTTTTTCCCCTGTCTTTTAGTGACAAAGATTTTCTTTTTTGTTTTGTTTTTTAACTTGTTGAATTAAAGTATGTAAAGTAAAAAAAAAAAAAAAAGTGAATACATTTGTTTATTTCTGGATTTCTTTGTAAAAATAAACTCTCTAATTAGAAGAAATAGAAATTCTTGAGTGGGAAATAAGGAACCAAGTAATGTTAAGTGCTCGTAATTCCTACAAAAAAGACTTACGTCTCAACATATGGTATAAAGTTAGTTGAGAAGCCTATCGTGTTGCACGCCTATGAGTATACACCCAAACCACATGAAATGAAACAGAAAAAATAATATGAAGATTGTTAGGTTTTTTATGTGTACTGTTATTTATATGTTTTTTTCATTGATCAGTTTTTATGTGTGTCAGTAACAAGTAATTTGAAAACAATTCAAAGTCAACACCAAATCAAACAACAAATTCCTATTTATTGCATGAAAATAAGTTATTTTAAAAAAATCACAAAAATCTATACTACTGTGTTCAAAGTGGGCAACAAAATACATAATGTATTTTCTTCTACCTTCCCCATCCCACTTTGCATGAAACTATTTGCCAAATAAAACACTAGGGTATTAAAAAACACAGTATTATAAAAAACAGTATCATTTTCATGTCAAGTTGATTGTATTTGTATTGCTGTGGGCTCAAAACCTATGGTGTAAAATACAGCCAACATATAGTAATGAAAAAAACTTTAGTGTTTTTTTTCTGCCTTAGAGGCAGAACCTGGTAGATAAAAGATGTACTAACCATACCTTGTTTTAGACACTAACCTGTTATAAAGTATATTGAACGTTTTAAGACTAAGTAATGAATGACATTATGTCATTAATTTAAAAAACACTTGAGGGCTGCAAGGTCAGCTTGTTTTAATCATAGATTAAAAAGTAGAGGAGGCACGTGACTGCCCCACTCCTTTCTCCCTCATACAGCATGTACATACACATGCAGTTAAGCAACACTGCCAATTTGTACAACCTGTTGTCTATTCAAATTCTGTCACTCCAGTTATACAGTCAGATATTTTTTATGTACACACAAGTCATGGGGCTGTAGAGAGATGCTTTCTGACTAGGCACAAATTAAGGTATACATATATACACATTACAGTAGTGATTGTTGTCTTTGTGAGAAATATAATTAATCTGATTCCAGTACTTTTGATGTTTATTGAAGAGGTTTGAATCTTTAGAAGAGCGAAGTCACTTTACCCTTGCTTTTTTCAGGTGCCATATTGATATTTCAAGATAAATGAGGGGGAAGTATTTAGTCTTGTTTTGAATGAACTGTAATTGCATACCAAAAATGTATATCAAAGAATGACACTGAAGTCCCAACTGGCCAATCCTTTATGCATCACCTGAAAGTAAAAATTTTGCTGGGATGTAGATTCAAATGCCCTTGTCCAGACTATTAGGATCTATAACCTGTCTAAAAAACCACCACGGGACTTGCTAGAGCCTTGAGAGCCTTGAGTTTCAAATACCTGGGATTAATGACAGTGGGAGTGAGTTTACACAAGCAACTGTTAAGCTTAATAGTGCATTTTTTAACTTGTTCATTTATTCTTACACCATTATTGGGTATTTTAACATTTTTTTTTACTTCAATTGGAGGTAAATGCACTTTCACTGAGAGTAAAACAAAACCTTCATCTCCCTGGTCAGGTAAAGCTTCACTGGTGGGAAGTGGAGCTATCAGCAGCATCAAACTCCAGGACAACATTTATTATAGATCATCCAGCTGCATGCAAAGGAATAGTGACTCTTGCCTGAATGCAACAAACAGGTTGTTGTGATTCAATGAGACATTACATTTCCTATACACTATAAAACCCCTTAAAATACAGTAAGAAAGACTATTTGCTCTTGTACCCATTGCAATGAAAGATTTTTAGCTGCTAGGAAAACAATGGGTTTTTCTCTCTTGTTCTGTTTTTTAAGAATTATTTATCTCTGAAGGACTGTATGCCTCTGGCAAATTCTGAGTTTTAAAATACAGAGGCACTAAATGAAATCTTGAGACCAGTGAAGTCAGCTAAGTTTTGCTATTGAAATCTGCAGAGGCAGGATTTTGCCTACTGCTTGGAAAACATTGCTTGCAGCAATCAGATAGCAACCATCGCTGACATCTAGCAGAGAAAACACTAACTACTCATCTGTCAGTAGCACTCAACTGTTTCTTCTTCTCCTTGTGCAAGGAGGTTAGGGTGCTAACTAACTAGGGTGCTTGTGCTAGGGTTATGTGGCCAAAACCAGGTAAATGCTTAGAAATTATCAGTGCTCAAGCTAACAGAAATCATAGGTCTAAGCCCTTCCTCCACATAAGTTCCTGTAAAGTAAGGACCATTGCTGCCTTGTATTTTTTCCTTCAATCAGTTTCTTAAGATGGACAATGGCAGAATCTGTTCAACACAGGACAGTAGGGTTTAAAAGTCTCCAGAGAGACTTCAAATATCTACTGGTACGCTGACAAGCATGAATATTCTTCTGCAAAGTTATGTAGACACGGTCCTGACTTTGGGACACACAATTAGATAGAATAGCTTTGACAGGATAGCTCGTGTACTTACCTTACGAGAAATCTATCTTAGTGATATTCCTTCGTCGCTGTAAAAGGAAAAACACAAAAGCCAGATCACTTTGTTTTCCTTTATAGCACCACAACTTGAAAGTACAGGGAGTTGTTGATCAGAAATTCAGACTCATGAAGGCACAAAAACTGAGGTTTGTTTATGATGTGTTTTACCTTCTTGCTTTGAACTATACCTGCTTTTGCTTAGACAAAACATTTAGGCTCTGTTTCTGCTGTAATATGGCCTCAAGGGTCTCATAGGGTTGTTTTAGAGTATGCTCTCTATGTTGAAAGTGTTTTGTAAGAAAATTATTGAGAAAACTTAGTGAGAGATCTTTTAGATGGTTGCCTGAATTTAGGAATCCTTATCCATAACCCTCAAATTAACAACGCTGCTGTTCTTTACATCATTTGTCCTTGAGAAATCCTGTGCACACTTCGGTGCTGTGAGACTTAGAGATGCACAGAAACACCACTGCAACAAAAATAGGCTTATTTTTGAGAGGCAGGCCTCATTTTTAAAGAGTACTACAATGTGTTACATGAAGTGATCATTTAGAGGATTCTGCGAGGCCTGAAATAAAATGTTGGAAAGTAGATTCTCCTTAAGGAAATTATTTTAAATCTCAATGACTTCATGTGAAACTGGGACGCTCACTAGAAAACTGGATATTATTTCAGTCTGATTGAAAGAACAATAATATTCTAAACCTTAAATCAATACTTAAGCTTGGTTTAGACTTATTGTGAAAGTATGTTTTTCTTCTCAGGTCTGGGAGCCTGATCTTATTGTGAGGTGTTGCTTTTTTTTTTTTTTTT
>NW_009607584.1:0-24199 GCF_000690535.1 Cariama cristata | reverse complement strand
CTACAAATGGGTATATGTGTTAGGGTAGGGAATAGGTAAACAACTTTGGCGACAGACACTGCTTTACAACAGAGACTTTTGAAGGAATCAAACTGCAGGAGTTCTTAATCTTCAGCTTATAGTTAATTTGATAATTAATGAAGATTTAATGCTTCAATATGGACCACTGTCTGTATGAACTGTTCAAGAGACATCTGTGTCTGTGCACCAACATTTTCAGTCACCTCTCAGGTTAGATCCTCACTGAATTTAATTTATTTAGCAGATTTAGACTGATTTTTTCAGCTGTGGATTTGACTCTACAGCTGTGCACTATACTTAAATTCAGTAAAGACAACCCTCTCACTGGCACTGAAATTAAAGCCACAACTGTGACTTGTTTCCAAAGGAACTGGCCAATAATTTCACTCTATGTATTGTGATTGGTCTGATGTCAGCTATTGTGTTCTGAGAAGAATCCACTATTTATTTACCCCAGAGTTAATGTTTCAGTATGTTGTAACCCTTCATTAAACCCCATGCATCTTTCTCATCTCTTGCCTTGTTCTGATCACATCTGAACTGGTACAGTGCAGTGTTTGTCTTGTCACTTGCTGCTTGCTCAACAGAAATTAAGCGATTGCTTTCCTTTGTGATTTGTAAGCTCTTCCAGGCATAATTTTGCTTTCTGCCAACCACCAATGTTCATTTGTTAACATAGCTCCTTCTGTAGAATGAATATTGATTTAGAAATTCCCAATTAGAAAATGTGTGTCCCACTTTATTTTATCTTGCATGTGAATGTGGAGTGACTAATGTGCTGAAATCATATAATTTGTTCATCTATAATGACACAAGTCATCTAGAACAGCAGAAAGGTAGAGAATATTTCTGTTGACTCAGATCTCCCACCACTGGCAAACAGAAGTACCTCATGAATTGTTTTCTGTCAAAGCATCACATTTAGCTATGTGCCTCTGCATCTTGTCTCTCCAAATCAAATGTGGCATTTTTTTGCCAGAGGGCTAGCAAGTCCTATTCTTTCCTTGAATATATACTCTACTGATGGTTTGCAGTTTAGCAGAAAAATCTTGGAGGGTTATTTATTAACAGCCTATGAATAGATGCCTGTAGCCTGCTTTCAGGCAGGATGGAATGAAAGCCAATTGCCTTAAACCATCAAAAAGGAATATTAATAGGTCATTAATCCGCACTTTAGAGTACCTTCTCATTTAACACATTAGAAAGTTTCTTTTCACGTTTAAACAGTCAATTTTTTAAAGCAATTTTTTTTTTTGTATAAACAAATTCTGAATAAGGTAGAATATAAAGAATATATATAATTTGATTGGCAGGATGGAATAGTAGAGAGGGAAGGGGAAAACTGTACAATATGGGGAAAAAGAGCAGGCAAAATGCATATAAGAAGGAATACATTAAAAATTAGGAAATTATGTTGCAAAAAAGTTATGAAGGCACTTTTTCATGATAAATTGGGAGACAATATTGCTGAAGAAAGTCAATGCTACTTTAGATATCCATTTACAGTGCCTGATGAGAAATATTGAAATAAATTCTGATAGAATATCTGAGTCTTGAAGTTGCTTCCAGGTTCATTATAACATTACAATACTTTGGTAGTAGTATATGACAAAGGCCTAGGGAGAGCACAGAAAATCACAGACAGTTAAAACAGATTGGAAAAATGCATAAAGTTCTGTAATTTAGTAATCTCTTTTTAGTCTCCATTAACAAAACTTGGCCCATGACACCAACTGTGCAAAGAACTACAAACAAGAAATAAAATTAAAAGCAAGAAGAACTGTAATTTTCATTCTCTCAATTGCAGGTATTTACATATTGGCACAAAATCTTTCCTTTTTGTAGTGTTTATTATTCTATGTTTGCAAATAATTTTATATTCTACAGAATTTTTTTTTTTAAATATCCATCATCTAGTCTTTGTGCACATTAGGTACTACTTTGCTTAAGGTGAGTTTCAAAATGAGGAATGGACATTAACAAAAGGCAGGAGGACTCGAAGGCCTGCTTTCCTTGAAGTCTCATTCTGAAGGAAAGGAGAATTAAGCTAATGTTCACAGCTTTACCTCAAACATCCACTCTGATTTTAGAGGATCAGGTATGAAAGACCATTTCTTTTGCATGTCATTTTCTGGGAAGGGAGTTTAATTAGGAAAAGGAATTTAAGTGGAATCTACTCTTTCACTTCTCCTTTGCATGGAGAACAGAGGCAATCAGACCAAAGGAAGTTATTCCTGTTGCTTTTTTGTAGTTAACGTGTTTAAATTTGTGGTGACTGGACTGTTACAAATATGGGCAGTGGGGGAGGAAAACTAAATGAACAGGACTACTTCTCTGGAAGTATACTAGGGAGGTGTACTGCCCTAGAAAGCTATAGAGAAGCACAGGTGACGGAACACTGGTAATATTCACCGTGCTAAGTGGCTGAGCATGCTCCCCGTGGTGTTTCCAGAAGCCTGAGCAGAACGTTCTGAGATAACTGGTTATATTTTCCTGGCCATCTTGATTGTGAACAAGGACTTAGAAGGGAAAGCCTGGCCATTGGCAACCCTCTATCCTTCTCCCATGAGACAGGACTGAAAGTTGACCATGGAGCTTCCCTCTAAACTATGCAACAAGCAGAGCTTTGAGGCACTTTAAATGACTCTGGTAACACTTATACCACTGGTAAATGACACAGCAGTTTAGTTCCCATAACTCCAGTATTTAGCTAGACTTTTTCTATATTTCTCTTTCCTAAATGTTATTTTGCCATTAGAGCAAATCATATAGTCAAGAAGGTTGATGAGAAATGTTTCATTCATTTTTTACTGCACTATACAACCTTATTATTTCATAAAATATCTTTTGCCATTATTTCAAATAATAAATTTGGGAAGGTGAACACTCACTCCTATACTAATACACAAGCTTCTTATTGAGGAAATCCAATCTAAATTTGAATGTTTCAACAGAACTATGTTATCGTACTTCTGCCAGTCTTTTGTCTGATAGTTACTAATTTAGTGAAATCACTATCAGCCCAGCAAAGCAGGTTCAAACAAAGGGAACTGCTCCATCTAGAGTTCCATCTTGCACACAAGCTTATTAAATATTTTAATCAATTATTTTACTGACTGTCATGGCCCGTAGCATTAGCTGTCTCTGACTTCGTTATTTAAATAATATGAGAACAATGAATCTGCCAGCAATCTTAAAAAAACCCAGAGGTTCATGCGATCTGGTGGTCTCAAACTAATTGTAAATATTTGAGAGGAAGGTATGCACATGACAAAAGATAAATAGTTTTGCAGTAGTGTAGCACAGGAAAAAGTTTTCTCTGGAGGTGAGGCACTCAGGTTCTGATTTAAAGCACGAAGATGATAATTCCTGTAATTTTATCAAAGCTAGTCTAAATCCAGTGCACGTTTCTACAAATACTTATTTCATAAGTAACTTCCTGTGGCAATGAGTTCCACAGAATATAAATGAATCACCTAAAACTCTACTGAAATATGTAGTTTGCATTTTAATTTACTGAAAGTGCTTTAGCTTTTGTATTCAGAGAAAATAAAATGTCATTCCTGTATTGACCTCCTCTTGATATTCTTTATCCTTCTTAATATATCTGAATGTCTTTCATACTAAGTTTGATTTCCAAATTAAAACAACAAAATTTTTTTTCAGATTTCTTCTTCCACTATACCTCTCCTCTCAAATGTTTTTGTCTTCTCCTTTGTATTTTTCCAGTATATTTTTTCAAATTAGTTAATCTAAACTGAACGCACTCATCAAGGTGAGAAAATTGGTAATTGCATTTTAATTAGTCAAATCTTGTGCGGTGCTACATCAAGGCAGTTATTTTAGAAGACATATTTATACAACTCAAAAAACTAATAAGGGAAAAGATCTCACTACAGAAAAACGCATAAAAAACCAGCGTTGCTCAGTACATTTTGGTAACTGAGGGGTGAGGCAACATATAGCTCACATCAGCCAAACCAAAGCAGCCACCTTTCCGCCCTGTCTCAGCCCATGCAAATAAGATGTGGTCTAAACTGATTTAGCCTAGTCAAGCTGAACTGAATTACTCTGCAGCTACAAAGCACTATCTGTGTCCAAATAGCTACCACAGAGCCGCTAGCAAATGAGAGCCTGATTGCATTTGTCGAATCTCAGTGCTAAGTACAGCAAAGGCAACTTCTTCGCTGAGTCAGCTCGCCTGTTGTGAGTAATGCTCTGCTCTAGCCAGACTGCTACTGCTGTTACTGCTTTAGAGCTAACTTGTGTCTTAACTCTACATGGCAATCCCCCATATCATATGGTTCCTGATCTGACAATGCTGCTTAATTTGGCCTTGTCACAGTGTGACTGCGATGAAAGTTAAGACCTCTGAGCCCATTCAGGAGGTGCAACGTATTCTTAACAATATCCAGAAATAAAGCAGAAAAAGACTATGTGACCACTGTCCCCAGATGGAAAATGGAAGAGGAACCATTAGTAGACCTACCAGAATGAATGTGCTAAATTTTAGGACCTGGATGTTCAAGCAGAGAAATATCAAACTGTCTGATAATTTTTCTAAATACCAAAGGCCCATTGTAACCCAAGGTTATTATTCTGAATCAATGTACATAATGAGACTCACAGCAGAGACATCTCATCTGCTATTTGTAAACTGAAAATATATACGAGTGACATATATAGTTAAAAATGGTACAGCACTTCTTACAGTTTCTAATCTTGTTTTTAATTGAAGTCAATGAATTATACTCCAGACAAGCAGTTACCTGACTGATCTTTATGATCTTTCCAAAAACAAAAGTTAAGGATGGCTTAAGCCTTTCTTCTCTGTCTCAGGATCATTGGCTAGTAAAACAGCATGCAGATAAATTTAAAAAAAAATTGTAAAGACTCAACCAAACACTGAATTATTCAGTTAATTCTTCAATGTTTCCATGGAATATTTATGTAGAAATGCAGACCTGTCTATTTTACATGCTAGGTAAAAATCAAGTATTAATTTATTTCACTACACATACTCTAAAGTATGAGTAGGTATGTAGACATTCTAGAGGAATTGGGAGAAAAAAAATCCACACTATTATCTTCTGATTTTGTCCAGAGGGGATCAAGGGGATGTGAATGTCTTTCTTGGAATTATGAGGTTAAATTCTTTTTCTCTTATTGTATTATGGATATCTCTTAACATTCTCACAAAGAAGCAGATACAAATCAGTAACCAGGAGGAAGTAGAACAGATTGATGTGACCCTTTAACAAGACTGATGGACCGTGGGCAAGTCAGGCTTAGATGCCCAGGTGAATAACAAAAACCGGAATTTCTTTTTTCTTTTCTTAAATTTAGCTTTCTCTACACTGTATTAAAATATTGCCTGGAAGAATGCCAACCTGTGGTCTTTTACAGATAATTTTCTTCATGTTTCAAAGAATTTTCACAATAAAACACCAATTTTATCTGCAGTCAGCTTACTTGCATTATATGTGCCTCATGAAGTAGTTCTACAAGTGAAGGAAAGTGCTCACACAGTAGTGATGATTTATTGCCAAAATTGTTCTGAGGAATCCAGCTGGCAGTCTGGGTTTCTTTCAAGAACAAAACAGAAAGGTTCATGTAAGAAAGAATCATGTAGGCACAGGAAGAATCTCTGTGAAGTTGCTTGCAGTGGTTGTAAAATATACTCGGCTTCCTACCTCAGAGGCAGCGTCCGGGTGAGGCTCAGACCACATCGTCCCTCTGAGAGATTGCTTCTCCTGAAAATAGGTTGTAAGACTTTGAGAATGTGTTCAAACAGACTGGAAGCTGCCTTACTGGTTAAATTTTTCAGTTCATAAAGAACACTCAAGGCTTATCTTAAAAACATATCTCTGACTCTCAAGTACACCCACTCCAACCACCTCATTATTCTACAAAGCATCTGCTTCAAATTGACACCGAAATAGACACAGGACATATTTTAAAGTGACACTTTTCAATAATTTTGTTCCAAATAAAGTCATTACTATGGGCAGTGAACCCAGGAGGGAAGTTCATTGTAATTTGATCCTCCTCTACTAATTGAATTCTTTTTTTTATTAGTTAATTTAATCTTTGATACTAATTTTGATACTACCAAAGGGTGAGGAGTGGAACCCTCTCCCTGCTGAGGGCCAAATAAACCTTTCAAAAATATTTTACAGTCACTAACACATGCTCTAGTATTAATCAATAAATGTGCATAAAAAGAGATGGCAATGGGCCTGAGGAAATACAGTCATGGGCTATATCCAGCCTCTGGGTCACAAGTTCCCCACCCTTATGGTTCACAGTAGAGAAATAATTATTGATGATTCCTACAGATTTGGGTACCAAACCTACAAATTAATCCTACTTTGAAATCCACTTAGTATTCTATAGGCAGGCAGGCTCAAGAAAACAGAACTTACAAACATGCTGAAGAAAAAGTACAACACACTAATGTATCCACAATGGGCAGCTGCAGTACAATTATCAGATCCTGTGTATAAAAAGAAGGAACATTTCTCTAAATTATTCCCTCAGCTAGTCCTTACCTTGCACTTTAAAAAATTCATAATGGCATTCATTGAAGGTTTCAGGGAAAGGAGAATCCACTGCAACAGTCTGAATGTTAGTAAGTCAGCAAGTCACATAGGAAGGGTGCACTTTTAAAAACATGCCTGTGCTTTCCAAAACTCTTTTAATGTTGTTTATATATCAAAAAGAAGCAATTCAGCCTATTCCCAAAACTATGATGACATTTCCTGTTTCTTACTCCAATATTCACTTTACATACTTTAAAAAGGAAAAAAAAGTTTACCAGATGTGTGACTATTGTCTGACAGAATTAGGAATGCTGTTTTCTAAACTTTTCTAAACTTTTAATCTTTTTAAACTTCTACTATTAGCTAAAATGTATCCTCTGGATACATTTTTAAAAAGTGAACGGCAATGAAGAAAGCCAAAATTTTCAGCAAAAGGGGTACACATTTAACTCGGGTGATAACAATGTTGCATGAGCATTCACACTGCACTGAAGTAACTTGTAAGACCAACTCATTAACTTCAAAAGGGCTAGAACTTTGAGAAGGAACACTGCTGCTACTAACATGAATAGGAAATTTCACATATGTTTCATTTTGGGTCTTTCTTTTTTAAAAGACTTTGAGGATATGCGTATTTTTAATATCATTAATACACAACAAAAGTTAGTCAAATGATTCAAAACATTAAACCATGGAAATACGAATTGTTTTAACTTTGTAATCAATAGGGAATTGTAAATAGTTTCAAAGATTATTTGGTTGCAGGTTTCTACATTACAATGTTTACTTGACATTTCTAAACAACTGCTGACATTTAAATAAAAAATGCATTCAGGACTCTTGAGTAAAATTCTTACTGATTTGTAGGAACTGGTCTCCAGCTGCAATGTGTTTAAAATACTTTGAAGAAACAGGTAATTTAAAAAATAGTAAGGATTTAAAAAAATGAGTGACTACCTTCTTCAGTATTCATAATGTTTAGGATTATGTCATGAGTTATAGCAGGCCTCTGAATTATGATACTGCTTAGTCACAATCATGTGTTTTTGTTTTCTGAAAAATATTTATTGGATTACCCAGCAAAAGTATGAATCATGCTTGTCAATCATGCTCATAATTTATTATTTTTTTATAAGATGCAACTATATCACCCTATAATTTTGACAGTACCATTAAAATATGTACTCTTATATAGTCTATAATTTACTACAGTTAAAATGGAGTAAGATGATTGATATTCTCAGTGTAACTTTTTTTTTTTTTTATGTGTTAGTCCCAGCTAACTAATGTTCTGTCAAAAAGCCAGAGGTTTTTTTTTTTATTTGAATTTTCTATTTGGTGTTACTTTAACAGATTAAATAAATTAAAGACGAGATTCTCAGAGGCATTTTCTGTTGCACTAACTCCACTCTCAACCAAGTCAGTTGCCTTTCCTAGGAGCAGTCAGCTGAACCTGAGCTTTGTCAAATTTCTGAAAGTTTTTCACCCTAAGTCCCTCTTTTTCTATTGCGGTGGTGCTTCCCTCTGGTCTGAAATTAATTTGACTGCACTAGTGGTTTAGAATCTGCTCTAGAGCGCTCAAGAAATGTTTGATCATTTAATGCATTTTCCTAAAGTTAGATAGATCACAACCTTGAACAAGGTTGTCTAATCTTGGGTTTCTTTGGTGAGGAGGTGTTTTTTCCTACCTCTGATGAGTTTCTTACCTTTATTTGAGCTGATCTATGCCTGTTTTGTTTGTGAAACATGTACAACTTTTCTTGTTTAACAGACGGAGAAATTCTTGAACAAGACGTGACGACTAGATAACAGTACTCTTAAGGCTTGCTGTCAGCTCCTCTTTCTGGTTTGCAACCGTTTCTTTCAATCTCTTTGCTCCATATAAAAATAAGCCATTTCTCCTGATTTGTACAATTCACAGGGAGAAGTCTGACTAAGCTTTTGCATATGCTGGTTACACTTCCTTCTAAATTCTTCCCTTACTCTTGCTTTGCTACCTGTAGCCCATTATATCAAAGTCAGTAATACCTTCAGTCAGCTTTCTTAGAGTGCTTTTTTCCAATAGAAGCAACTATAATACCTTCAAACTATATCTACATGACCCTGGTAAATGGGTACCTTTTTTTACACGACATTTTCCTATTACTGATGCCATCAAAAGGCTGTCCCTTGATACAACAAACAACAGTGAAACACAGGTGAGTTTCTACTTCAAAGGTGCATCAACAAAGAGATCAGTAAGACACGTTAGTTTCTGAGAGTGCTACTGATGGCTATTTACAGACACTTTAGTGTAAGCGTGGGAAAGATAATCTCATTTTTTAAAATAGATGAGTTTTCTCCCCTTGTCTCAGTCCCTAGGTCAAAGTGGATTTATCATCCACTAATATAGATAACTTCGTGGTAAAGATGTAAACTTTCTCCAGTTTCAGAAATGTTCCTGACTGGACCCAAGTATGTGTTATATTGTTTTTGCAGTACATGAATAGTAACAGCGAATCATTTAGAATCATAGAATCACAGAGTGGTTTGGGTTGGAAGAGACCTTAAAGATCATCTAGTCCAACTGCCTTGCCATGGGCAGGGGCATCTTTCACTACATCAAGTTGCTCAAAGCCCCATCTAACCTGGCCTTGAACACTTCCAGGGTTGGAGCATCCACAACTTCTCTGGGCAACCTGTTCCAGTGCCTCATAACCTCAATCATAAAAAAATTATTTCTTATGTCCAATCTAAATCTACTCTCTTTTAGTTTAAAACTGTTGCCCCCTCCTCCTGTCACTACAGGCCCTGTTAAAAAGTCTCTCTCCAGCTTTCTTACAAGCCCCCTTTACATACTGAAAGGCTGCAACCGGGTCTCCCTGGAGCCTTCTATTCTTCAGGCTGAACAATACCAACTCTCACAGCCTGTCTTCATAGGAGAGGTATACCAGCCCTCTCTGATCATTTTTGTGGCCCTCATCTGGACCCATTCCAATAGGTTCATGTCTTTCTTTTACTAAAGGCCCCAGAACTGGATGCAATACTCCAGGTCAGGTCTCATGAGAGCAGAGCAGAGAGGCAGAATCCCCTCCCTCGAACTGCTGGTCACGCTGCTTTTGATGCAGCCCAGGATACGGTTGGTTTTCGGGGCTGCGAGCACACATTGCTGGCTCACATCAGCTTTTCATCCACTAGTACTCCCAAGTCCTTCTTGGCAAGGCTGTTCTCAAACTCTCCATCCCCTAGTCTGTATTGATATTGGTGGTTACCCTGACCCAGGTGCAGGATGTTGCACTTGGTCTTGTTGAACTTCGTGAGCTTCACACAGGTCCACTCCTTATGCCTGTCCATTTCCCTCTGGATGACATCATTTCCCTCTAGCAAATCAATGGCACTACTCAGCTTGGTGCCATCTGCAAACTTGCTGAGGGTGCACTCAATCCTACTAGCAATGTCATTGATGAAGATATAGTATTGGTCCCAGTACAGACCTTGAAGGGACACCACTTATTACTGGTTTCCACTTGGATATTGACCTGTTGACTGTAACTCTTTGAATGCGGTAATCTAGCCAATTCCTTATCCATCTAACAGTCCACCCATCGATTCCATATCTCTTCAAGTGAACCGCAAGAACGTTGTGGGGGACCATATCAAAGGCCTTACATAAGTCTAGGTAGATGACTTACTAACCTACCTTTGTGCTTCGCAAAATGTTGATGTGCAGAAGGGTATATCTCTTCAGTTGGCATGATTCACTGCAAATCACAAATAACTTCTTTCCTGAAGAGCTGTAATACAGAGTTTTTCATCATTGTCTCTTCTCCCATTCTCTAGCTTTCCTTTGCTAGTGTCTGAAAGGTCGGTGCAGAGCGATTGTGACAGGTAAGTTTTTTTACAACTAGAATCACCTAAGACAACAACTGTAGTTCAACAGGCTATCAGGTATAATGATTTAGTTAGTTGTGATATCAAATGGAGGAAGCTGCGTAGGAAACAATGACATCTACAGAAGCTGAGCTTTACTGAGAGAGTTTAATTCCCAATTCTTAAAGCATGGTGTGAATTTATACCAAATAATTCACAATGGCACAATTTCCACCTTTATTAGACTACCAACACCTTTCTGCTTCTGATGGACTACAGAGCAAAAAAAACTACTCAAGCAGAGAAATCCAAGTACATTTGAAATTCTCATCCAAACTGAAAAGAAACACCTTCTTGTGATGTAACATTTATTAGATTAAATGAGTTTAATGTGAAACACAAATTAAACATCAAAACAGTTGATTCCCAACTAGTATTTGTCAGTTGTTATCCATCACTAACTTACACTATTTAGGTTTCTGATTTGATGTGGAATATATTTGTTGTGTTTACAACATAAAGGATTCTGTAAAGGTAATTGTGCATGACTTTTAAAATTTATATTTGCACTTTAAATCACATAGTGGTTAACAATCTGGACAAATACAGCGTGTAGGAAAGCAGTTTAATTAAACTGCAGTTAAATCAACAATGTGTGAGTAATGAAATAGTTACAGTTTAAAAAAGGAAAGACGTTTCAGGACAAAAATAGGCAATAGTTAGTTGACTCAGCTCAAATCAGTTCGGTCTCAGTGACACCTAAGTTCTAGAGTATCTGTAGAATAAAAATTATTTAGGATGAAAATCTGGCAGTATTTTTTTCTTATACTAGTTCATATTTGGAAAATGAATCTGCAAAACATCTCCTAGATATTGTAAACATGTATAACAACTCCCTAAGATTCCCCACACCCCTTAATAACAGATAGCTATGCTATGTAGTCAGGTTAGTATTTCTGGAAAAGATGTGCCACTTCTCAGTTTCCTGACAGGCTGATAAATCCATATAAATATTAGAAGTTACGTATCCACATTAATCTAACAAGTTCCTACACCTACATTCATATGTAATCATATGTAAACCGCAAAAGACTCAGCATTTTGCTTAAATTCAGATGTCTGGTGAGGTTACATGTTCATTCAAAGCTTATCCAAACCTCTCTGGTCTGAAAATCTAAAGATAAGGCCACCTTATAAGATTTCCTGTACATCCTCAGTTTATCTAATCTGGCAGAACAGCCAAGAGATGTGAGTACCTCTGAAACCACAACAAACCTGAGCATGCTTATTCTTAACTAAACTCTGTTTTTCTCTGGTTGAATACTGTAAAATTGGCATTTATTTTGAATACCATGTACATACATTTCTAGCATTTGAGTAGCTCTTTAGGAATACCAAGCAAATACTGGGTAAACAAGCATTTCATTTTTAGCTACATGTTCATTTTGTCCATGGTTCTTTTATGCTTCATATTTGGGAATACTCACCAAACAGGTTTTTGTTTATACAAAGATTTTGAGAACAACTGCTCTTTGTAGAAATACACCTATAAACAAATGCGTTAATATACAAAGTATAAAGATTGCCTAAAATAGTTACTTCATGGTGTACTGTTTCAGTCATGCAACAAAATCATCTAACTACAATCGCTGTTGTTAGGCCATCTCCTCCATCCACAGTGGGTCATGCAATGAGACAGACCAACATAACAGAGGTTTAGAGGTGGGGCAACCACCACCAGGAATGTGCTTACAGGTGTCATAGGGAGGACCCTAAACATCCCCTGTAGCTCACGATAAACGTATTGCTGTATTAGCTTTGATGAGCTACCATGATGCTGTGGTTTTGTTCACATAGCTTCACAATGCAAGACTGCAGGTTATATACACAGCATTACTAACTCATTGTCAACTCGTCTTCAGCTCATCATCTTTTCACTAGTGCCATAATGCACTGAGGTGCTTTTAAATGCCAAGCCCATACAGAATGCTAAAAACTTATCTACTGTATTAGAAAATAAGCAAATAATGTCAAAAAATAAGTAAAGATCCCCAATTAGTTATTTATAAAATTCAGTATTTTTAAGTCAAATTTATTTTGGGGTGTCCTAAGAGGTGGATGTTTGGAAATTCAGGATAAACAATATGAAATAAGGCACTATTGAACTCAATGCAATTCAGGATTCATTAACAAACATAACGCTTGATGTCTTTCTTCTTTTTTACTTTCATGAATTTTTAGGACTTCCAAGGCAATTCAGTCTGTCATGGATTGAACAGGAAATGGCTGTCAGTCTCATGCTTCATGTAAATATAACTAAATAATCAACTATCAACTTTTTGCACACCACGATACACTTTTAGAATTTTATTCAGTTTCATAAATGCTTATGTTCACTTACACTTCTTCATCCTAATTTACAGCACTGTTGCATATACCAAGTTTCATAGTTATGTACCCACAGCCTATGACTGCCAGTCTTTGAACATCCTCTCTGCTTTAAAAGAAGACTGATGAAAACACCTGTAAGCAATCGGTAGGACTCTCTATTCATGGTGTCAGCAACATCAATTTTTTTGTTGCTAGTAGTAAAACTGAGTCTGATGCAAAGAGAATGGGAACTGTGACTGCTCTGTCTTGTAGTAAATGGATCTTAAGAGTGGTATTATTATAACCTTGGCATATGCATCAAAGTCTCTGTGCAAGGTAACTGTGAATACAGTATTAGGTTTAACTAAATGTCACACTTCCCACTGTCAGTTAATCACTTTGCAGTTCCTTGCAGTTCTGTCTACTGTAATGTGTTTCAGCAACAGCTAAAATTATAAATACAGGCCTCCCACCTTTTATTTGTAATATGTCACGCACACTGTAGGCTCCCTTGAGTTTGAAACTCTGGTGTAATCAGCTCACACAAACTACTCAGTAATGTTTGTACTGTTCAGAAAAAACAAATGTACTGTGTATTGATGCAGCATGTATAAAACGTTTTAGCTGTGTCATCTTAAAACAAATCATAAAAATCCCTTTCCTTGGAAATCTTGAAGAATTATTTCAAAGAAAAATAAAATGGCAAAAGATGTTTGTTGGATATGTAGAAGAATGTAGAATTGAATTTCATAAAAATGGCACATCAGTGCTCCTGGGAGGCCAAATTACATGACTTGAAAAGTATCAAGCCTGTAATACCAGATTTTCTAAATATTTGTACCATTCCAAGCAGAATATCTGCAACATAATCAAATATCTCAAACATTTTGTATCCAAATAAATAACCTGAGAATTAAGGATAAGCTTGAACCTCTTTATACTGACTATTGCTGGTGTTACACTTTGACAACATTCTGAACCAAACTGTTTGGATGTTTGTCTGGTTGCCTGAAATCTAAACCTGAATTCAGCTCAAAACTGACAATAATTTTGCCTAACATTGTCTGTCATACCTTTACAGGGTATAAGAGAAGGCAAATGCAAAGCTGTGAAGAACAGAAAATATGACCTCCCAACTCCACACAAATAAAGTGGTTGTTAAAGGTATGGTCTCCAAAGAACTTAGAAATTTAACATACTAGTGGTATACACCTGGAACACTGATGTTTCATTTCATCTTTTGGTGATTGAGTTAGGTTGTCAACTATACCAGATTTCTATGAGATCAGAAATAGGAAGAGCAAAACCTGACATCGTCGTACTTTCTTCTGCTCCTGTCTTGCTGTTACTCCTGCCCTCCTTTAAAAGAGCATTAAATATCATTTTGCTGGAGTTTGACACACGCAACACGGAGCTCTCAACAAAGAAGGCCTGTCCCAATACTCTTTGTTCCTTTCAGAACAGCAATATTTGATCTGCAGGGAATTTGACCAGGATAGGGAAAATTATGTGTCTCCCAGTGTATTGAAAAACACACAATGTCTTCTCTTTTTCTTGACAGAGAACTGAGTTAGTTACAATTCAAAATAACAAAGCAATGATT
The DNA here is from genome assembly GCF_000690535.1 of Cariama cristata. Classification (NCBI taxonomy): domain Eukaryota; kingdom Metazoa; phylum Chordata; class Aves; order Cariamiformes; family Cariamidae; genus Cariama; species Cariama cristata. The sequence goes on along the minus strand of NW_009607584.1, from coordinate 9,814 downwards.
ACTCAGGAAAATGCTCTCTAAACAATGATTCCATAGTGGAAAGTATTGAAATACATTCTCATCAGTCCATATGAACTCTCTGTCAAACACACACACAGTAAATAGTTATAAGTACGTGTCAGTATGACAAAAGCATCACTAGCCGGCATTCAGTAGGCCTCACTAAAGTAAATGAATATCCATCACCCAAAAACCTTGAAGTTAGTAACTTTGTTTCTTGGCTGATCCGAAGCATTAAATAGGCTTGCCCCTACTTCCTTCAGTTTGCTGCTGAATAATACAGTAATCATATGCTTTTTGTCCGTCTGGCTTTGTAAATCAAGCTGCAATTCAAATTTGCTCAGAGTTGTAGACTTTCAGGTTTGCATGGTACTGCCAAGGGAACTCCGTTTCCATTCTGCACAGCAGATAGTTATGAGAGTAAAACCATGCCCCCTTATTTTTGCTATATAACTGGCAATGTTTCTCTCTTTTTCCTTCCTCTCTCTCCTGTCCTGCTGTGAATAGCCAAAGCTCACTTTAGAGAATTCTTGAATCTTTCCAACAGTTAATAACTGCCATCAGACAGGGTAAATGATTCCATTGAATTTTGATCTGCCCTACTCTTTCTTTGTGTAAGAAATTACCTGTCCTGAACTGTAATCAGAACACAGAAAATCATGCTTCTTTAGCAGGATTTCTTCCTCAGTCATGACATATCTTCACACAAAATACTTAAATATAGAACATCTACAAGATGTAGACTTTCAATTACAAGGCTCTTTTTCGCTCTTATTTATTATAAACTGAAGTTAATATTATCAAAAACCTATGCTAAATCTGTGATGATTTCTTCCTTGTAGGAGTTGTGATGATTTTATACCGTGTTTATTGGTGAAACACACAGTGAGATAAAGCCTGATGGAAGGTATCATGTAGCCAATGGTAACTTTATAGTCAATGAACTTCGAAAGATATTAAAAAAAAATTGCTTATGCTTTAGTTTTGCATTTTACTTTTTATACACTTTTTCCCACTGTTTGACTTTTGAATCCAAATATTCATGTATGAAGTAGTACTGTGGTGCAGGCACACCATATGTCATAGAATCATAGAATGCTTTGAGTTGGAAGGAACCTTTAAGGGTCATCTAGTCCAACCCCCCTGCAATGAGTAGGGACATCTTCAATCAGACCAGGTTGCTCAGAGCCCTGTCCAGCCATTCTTGAATGTTTCCAGGGACGAGGCATCTACCACCTCTCTGGGCAACCTATTTCAGTGTTTCACCACCCTCATTGTGAAAAATTTCTTTCTTATATCTAGTCTAAATCTACCTTCCTTTAGTTTAAAACCATTACCTGTTGTGCTGCCACAACAGGCCTTGCTAAAAATTCTGTAATAAAATAAAATCTTATAAGCCCTCTTTAGGTACTGGAAGGTTGCTCTAAAGTCTCCTCAGAGCCTTCTCTTCTCCAGGCTGAACCACCTCAACTCTCTCAGTCTGTCTTCATAGAAGTGCTCCAGCCCTCTCATTATTTTTGTGGCCTGAAGGTTGTAGTGGTTATTTTTGTGGCCTGAAAGCTGAGGCCACAGGAGTGGCAGTATTGCAGGAGGGGTCTCACCAGAGCGGATTAGAGGGGCAGAATCACCTTGCTCAACCTGCTAGTCATGCTGCTTTTGATGCAGCCCAAGATACGGAGAAAGTAAAGGTGTAAAACTTCCTACAGCATTGGTCAAACCTTCTTGGAGTTGGAAATTCGTATCTGACCCTAATGCATGTGACCAGTGTTAACAGGTATTTTGCAGCTTCATTTCACTTTTCAGCTTCTTAGTTATGGGAGCTTCATAGAAATGGTACCCCTGAAAAAAACAGCAATGAACCTCCCAGGATCCTATATAGCTTAAGTATATTTCCCATAATTCTGTTTTTATAGTCATTCAGAGCTTCTGGACTAACTCGTCCAGGTACCATGACAACTGAGACCTAAACAAATATAGAAATAGGTTTTACACACCTTCTGAACATGATGACTCTTTAATTTCTGTAACAAATAAAGAATTGATGTTATTGATGTATCTGTTTATGCATATATGAATGTATTTTATACATTTAAGCAGCCCATACAACCATAATAATATATGCATATACATATCAATATAATACCTACTACAATTGTACTTAACATATATAAGATGTATCAAAAGGCATAAATTGCATAAATTGTATATGGCAAGAAAGCCAGTGTAATACTTTTTATATTTTCCTTCCAACATTCTTTGTTTATTTAAAACTAAGGAGCAACTGTTGAACATAAAAAATGATAGCATCATCTCTATTACCTTTCAAAGAAGTAGTTTTTTGCCTTAGAAGGACAAGACACAAAACTATTAAACTCAGAGAATGGTAGCCAGAAAAAATCAAGAGGGAAAAAAAACCCAATGAAGTGGTCAGCATTAACAGACTACAGAGCATGAATGGGGTAAGGAAGAGAAAGAAATCCCAACATCAGGAGGGGAAGGAAAGCAAGGGAGGGGGCAAATTATCATGTCCTTGATTATTTCCTTTCCCTTTATTTCTTAAGTAACCTAAAATCTGACAAACATATGAAACTGTTTAAAGTATAACTTGAAAACTTCTATTGAGTTAGTGACCTCAGTTCTCATACAAATTCGTTGCTCACTGCACTAAGGTCGTGTCAGAAAAATACAAGCATAATAAAAGCACACTTCTGCAAACTAGCCGGAATTTTTAGTTCTTTGACCTGTCTCCTTGTGTGAGCTATGACAGGAGAAAGAGTGAGACTTTTCCACTTACTTTGAAGAAAACATATACTTCTTTGGAGTTCAACGACCTGACAATGTTTCTGACTGAAAACTGGCAACCCTAAGCCGCAATCAGATGTAAAACTCACTCATTGTAGACAGAAATCTGCTCCCTCTTTGTTCTCAAACTTTTAAAGCTTTTCTTTTTCCTTTACCTGTTTGATAAGGAACATTTATTCCGCCTTCACTCTAGCAGCAGGACGTAAATGTGACTCACAGGGAGTTCAACATTTTGAATAAAAGCTAAGCATAATCTATGGCTTTTTAGGAATGACTAACGTCTGGAACAGCTGCTATTTCTCCTTGAAGCTAGAGGATGAATCCAGACTATTTAAAGTGTCTGTTCTCAGTGTTCATATGGGAAAACTTTTATGAGATCTGTGTGACAATGGAGCATTTCTGGAATATTCAAAACAATATTGTCTAATCAGTGGATGAAAAATTAATAATATTTGGTTCAGAGTGTATACATAACACAAATGTAATATTTTTAAAAAACATGCTGCGGAAGAAACATGAATTATCCATATTTACCTGAACAGAAAAGTTAGACAAAAATCTTCCACACAACCCTATATCTGAATACTTTACAGGATTGGATTGCCACAGATACTGTATCAGAATTGTATTTCAAAATAAAACATAAGAACAAATAATTTATCTGTCTGATATATATCTTGCTTTAACATTCTGAAATTGTAATTTCCATTTTTTATTTTGCAATTACATGAAAAAAAGTATTTTAAAAACTTGAAACAAGGCCAAGATTTTTTTTAAATTTCAAGGGTAGGAGGGAACACTTTTCCTTAGCTAGGAAATTTTAAATGTCTTTTTTTCATAAAAAAGCCAGATTTTTAAATCTCAAAATTCTTTAACAAACAAATCTTTCAATCTCTCAACAATACTACCCAGCAGGGAAATAGGAAGGATATGTTATATTGTTGTAGTTGTTTGTTTGCTGTTTACTGTTTTGATTTGAACGTATATATTTTAATGGATGACAATGATAAGGGTGGAGAGAATCTGGGAAGGACCTCACAAAAGCTCCTCTACTGAAGCTTACCACCAAACCGCAAGTCTGTGGAGCATAATGTAAAACACTGGAGAAGTCAAAGAAAAATGAAAGCCTTTCAGTATCCCATTGTTTTCATAAATAGCAATTTGGATTTCATCTCATAGTTTATACAGATTTAATTTACCTTTGCTTTTAGGACAAAAGCTAAGCACCTGTAAAATATGTTGGTAGAGCAGGATGGGGCTTGCAGTCAATTGGTAGGCAAACCCAAGTGCACCAGTTCCCCAGTCTAGGTATTGTTTGATGGACAGGCTGCTTCATAGCACCCAGCTGGCCCCCAAGCCCCACCCTGCGTTTAGAAAGGGGGTGTATATATCGCATGCATTATACTTCACCTGTCTCACTCAGGACAGTTCAGCAGAGCCTCATGACAGTGATGAACCCTCCCCTACAGGCTGAATATTGGGCAGAACTTCTTCACTGTAAGAATCATTAGGCATTGGAATGGGCTTCGCAGGGAGATGGTGGACTCACCATCCCTGGAGTTGTTCAAAAAACGTTTAGATATGGCACTTCAAGACATGGTTTAGTGGGTTTAGTGGGCATGGTGGCATTGGGTATACGGTTGGACTTGATGATCTTTGAGGTCTCTTCCAACCATAATGATTCTATGGGTCTATGATTCTATAGTTTTCATTTCAGGTAAGTAGGAACGGGTGTGAAAATTTTGAATGTTCATGTTCAGTGACAGCCTCTGTTGCACATTTGATAGCATTCTTCATCTCCTGTACACTTTCTGAACACCAGCACTGTGATGTGAATATCAGCTGGCAGATGCACTGCTTGCACAAACATTTCCTCCCATGCAACAAAAACACACTTTTAACTGGTTTGGTACATGGGAAGGTTCGGTGGTCTGATTCCTCCCTCAGATTCAATGGTATGAAGCTATCGGCCTCAGAAAAGTTTCCATGGCTTTATAACTAAAAGCAAAAGACAATCTGTTAAATTTCTACTTTCTTATATTTTCTTTAAGAAACTAAAGCAGATTTGGGTGAACTCCGATGCTGTTATTTGCAATTACATTCTGTATGCTTAATAGCAGGCCTGTTTCAAACTCATCTAGTAGTATTTCACATAATAACTAGTTTCTGTCAAACTAAACTTTTTATCAAAAGCCATTTTAATTCCAACATTTTCAAAAACATGCCGTGGAAAGTAAGGATTGTTCAAAATTTCCATTAGTTCTTTGGTGTTGTCTAGCTTTTTTTTGATTAGCAAGTATAAACAAAGAACAAGAGTGTATTTGCAAGGCAGTCTTGGAGGAAATTTGCATATTTCTGTACATTGTTGTTTAGACTTCTGCTCAAACTAACAGCAATGTAATATTAAAGATGATCAGCGATATGATGCTACAGAGGTTTAAGCATCTGTGTGACTTTCAGAAGTTGTTTAGTTCCGTTAAAGTTAATAACGCCCTTAAAAGACAATACATAGCATTAATACATTTTTAAAACATCATCACAGATTTTTAGGGAGAAACAGACTCCTGATGCTATAAACTCATATAGAAAAGGACTGAAAAATCTCCAGAGTTTTCCTCCTGGGACAAAAGAGAACCAAGACAATACCTTTCTCAGTACCAATCCTGCTCTGTCAGTACCGCGCTGCCTCTGCAAAGTCCTCAGAACAAATAGTATTTTTGGGGCAACTGGGCAATGCACCTTAAAATAGAATGGTCTGTGAACTGAGGTCCTGAGATCTAATCTTGTTCTGCTATGGTCATGTCACTTCTGCACTCTGTGCTTCAGTTAGTAAAAGTCATTTGTGATCCTTGACTCCTTTGAAGTCAAATGACAAAAATACATATTTTAGACAGGTAGTAAGAAAAGGTAGCACCATCCCTCTGTGCAACACAGCAAACTGAAATCTTTGCAAAAGGAATAACCATAACATGCAATTACAAGAGCTGTAGATGGTACTTATGAACATTTAAAAAACCAGAAAAATAGAATTTAAAAAATCAAGAATTGACAAAATTCTTGATTTTATTTGAAGTAAAATTATAAAATTTATAAAGATGATAAAATAATAAAATTATAAAAGAAAATTATACTTCTTATTAAATAAATAAATCCTTATTAAAGAAGAATTAAAATCAATGAATTATAATCTTCATAATTTTGAAGTGAGAGTTTCAGAACCTTTCCCATTTATCAGACATCAATAATACTATCTGGGTTAAGGACACATAAAACTTGGCTTAAAAAAAAGACTTTAGAAAAAGAGAAAGGCTAAGAAAAACAAAGATAAAAGTAGGAACAGAGTCTTTGCAAGCAGAACTTTTTTTTGAAGAATAACTGCCAAATTAAATAATATTACGTATGCACATAGATATGCACAAATTAGTACGTATAATGTGTATATAAGCATATCGAAATCTCTTATACAATATGCATTTATAAGTTACCAAATACAACATGGTATTAAGAAGCTCATTAGGTTCTTTGAAACAGCAGAAGTCAAAATTTTCAACAGAAGTTTATGGGTAAATGTTGTCTTGATATAATGCTGTTATAATGTTTTGTGGGAATGTCCTCGTAGAAGAATGTTTTGTACCTTTAAAGACATAAAATTTACATGTAATTGAATCTGTATGAAGATATTATTTTATTCATTTCTTTTTAAAGGAATTTATATACTATTTGTTTTATCTAGGGTTTCTGAAAGAGGATAACCTGCAAAAAGTGTAAGTGGAAAACCTGTCATTTTTGCTTGGAACCTCTTTGAAATTCAAGGATCACTGATTGCTCTTTATTAATGACATTTCTTCATCAATGTCAAATGTGTTCATAACATGGAAAAAATTAATAACACATTTAAGTGTGTGTGAAGTTGCCCATATAAAACCCTATTCTACACTATCAAAAGGCTTTATTTTGTCAACAATGCTGGTACTGACAAGGAATAGAAAATTATATCTGTTCAGTATTTTATCGCACGCTAACTAATCTTGACACATATTCACAGGGGATTAAAAGATGGATTCAGTCTGAATCAATAAAGATAAGACTGCTAAATTCTCATTTTTTATTTTATGAACTATCCTTTTATTGCTGCATGATTATTTGCATTTATATTTGAAGGTAACGCTTTTAATAAAATTGGGGGATAATGTTTCATAGGGTACTAACTGACTATGAAATTAACAGATGATTTTTTAGCATTGCTGAAAGATCACTGGTTTTGGGGGGAAAATAACATCTTGCAAATCTGTAAGCAGATACCCACTCAATATTTTGTTCCCTAAAGTCTATTTGTTCCTGAAGACACAGCTGTACATTCTAGGAACTACTCATGGAACTGTTGAACACAACCCCATTTTGTACATATTTCATAAAAACCACAGTAACATTAATGGTAAAAAACTTGTTAAGACTGTAAAGTCAAACACACGGTTACGCTGTCCCAGATTTAGAACAAAACATGCAATCCTTGCTTGTGCTACTTTACATTCCTAATATAAAAGTCTGCCTTTTCCAAGGGATAGTAGACTTTCTCAAGGCCCAGATTCAAATATCTGCTCCAAAAGGGGGACAAAGAAGCTTCTCAAAGGGAAGGTTAATCATTCTTTTAAGGCAAAAAGAGAACATCTCTCCTCTGAAACAGTGCAAAAGTCTGAACTTCTTTCAGAGAAATGATGAGAAACAAACTAATGAGAACACTCTGCAATGGACATTCAGTGTGCAAAAATTTCAGCCCATCTGGTTAAATTTTAACAAATACATAAGCAAATGGGAAAAGCTTAGTAATGAGAATTTTTTGACAGCCTTGATACTTGACAGGGCTACCAGTTTCGTTTATAATGCATAATATTGTCACTCCAATCAGTAAAGTTAAGCTTCTGAAACAAATGTCTATGGGATCAAGATCCTATTTTAAATCAGTTGTAAACTAAAATGCTACTTTAATCTTTCTTTGGTGCAACAAGATTTTTATGGTCTTCTTTTCTAAGAAGATATGCATTATCCAAATATAAATGTGTAAATACTACCTATCCTTTCTGTAAGCTTAAAATCCAAGCTGTGATAAATCTGACTTCTGTAGTATTTTTTTTCTTTCTATAAAATGTCAGATTAACAAGGCCAGCTAAGTTCTGTTTCTTTTCTCAAGTTTCATGTGTTTTCCTTCTAGTAAATAAAAAAAAGTTTTGGTTTTGGTTTTTTTTCACTTTGAGTTGGATCTCTTGCTGAAGATACAATTTAATTATTCTTTGCCTCTGACTGCAAAATGCAGAAGAACAAGAAACCAATTAACTTGAGTAAAGAAAAATAAGTCCCATATAAAAAAGAATAACTTACATTGAATTAACAGAAGAATAACTGAGCTCTCTATGTATTTATTCTGAATATTGAATGCCGTTTCTGTTGACCTCTGCCTAAGGAGAGTAAAAGTTTCACCTACACTCTCATGATACAGGCTGATACATGCTTTTGCCTGCTGATTCTTTCTGTTTTGATATTACTTGCCATTGTTTGCAGATTATATCAGAGCGTGAAGAAGTGCATTTTCAGCATGTGTAGAAAGAGAATTGGTCTATACAAAAACTTTTGTCTGGCCAGGAGCAATTCTATTTCTATTTCCACAGTCCACAAATTCAATGCTAAACCACTTAAAACTTCTCTAAAGTCCTGAGAGCAAACCTCAAGTGGAAAGTTTTTTCTGCACTTTTCCTAACTGGATATAAATTTCTTTTTCCCTGCTTGCAAATGATCAGTCCCTCTGGACAGGACATTCCTCTAGCAATTCTATTTATCTCAGCAGTAGATGTCTGACCTGTGCTACTTGTCTAGCCTCTTCTTGTTACCTTATTAACTTATCTTCTCATATTTAAAGGAAAAAATGAAAATTCCAGAGGCAATTCATACATCTAGGATAGCTATCCAAGAAAGACAGGATGAATCTCCTTATACTTTTCTTTCCATTGAGTATAGGGGAGTCTAAAAGGCTTAAACTCCTGAGTAGTTAAAGGTACATAAGATGAATTCCATTTTTGTTGCCTTACTCCAATTCATTGATACAGTCCAAGGACCAGTATATGTATTATTCTTAGCCAAGCAGTATGTCCCTGAGCAACTGTCTCAACAGTCTCATGAGAGAACCTTTTATTGGTACAATTTTTCAAACATCCAGAGTTGCACTTAAGCATATTTTAGTTCTTCTTAATCTTATTTCTACATCCCATACATTTTATTTATTAAAGCTTACTTAAACTTTTTACCTTTTTTTTTTTTTTTTTTCCCAATTGTCCAGGACTATGACCTGATTTTCGTTGTACAGTATATGATACAGAAGTAACCATCCTGTGCTACCTATTCCAAGGTAGTTCTTTCTATATATTTTCAAAGTAAGTAACTGTATTCTAATTACCATCTTCCAACAGGATTTTTACAGAAATTTCTCTATGTCAAAAGTCATCATATTGGTTGGTCTTGTTTTTCCTCAGCAGCAAGATCAATCATCAAAGAACCCTAACAATCTTTCAGTCAGTTCTGTCTTTTGTACGTTATTTCTCCCTTTGTTCAGTCAGAAGATCTGTAGTGATTTATTCTTCAGAATTTTGGAAAATACTGTGTCTGTCTGAGACAGCTGGATACTAACCACTATAAGCAGAAATAAGCTTGGAATTGCTCACCTATAGAAGTTATGAATAACATTGCTCTCTAAGGGGATCATAGGTTAGTTTAGGTGAGAGCTGGGCAATTGTTTTGCAGAATGAGAGTTTTCTGCCTAAAAATGTAGTCTCAGGGAAGTCAAAACATTCTGAGAGAGAAAAGTTTTATTTTACTTAAAAAATTGTTTTCACTCTCTTTTCGTTTGTGTAATGACAGAAAATGCTGTTTCCACACTGTAAAGATTTTAATTTAGACTTTATAATTTTGTTTCCCAGACCAGTCATCCTTAAGGCAGCCAATCCTCCAAGCTGGATGGCAGGGG